>NC_073346.2:37335000-37437500 GCF_027580225.2 Misgurnus anguillicaudatus | reverse complement strand
TTGTTTGCTGTGGGTCAGTATACAGTAGATGCGCACAAACACACAATTGCTATGTTGATGTACATTGTGTCTGTGTACTGATAATGTTATCAGCTGGGGGTTACTGCACAATTGGCTCTGTTTTCAGTAAGTTGCACAACTTCTGGGGTTTAATGTACACAAAGGGATGATTTCTTCACCTTTAGGGAAGAATTTTTTAAATATACACAGTGTACATCTGTTTTTTACAGAGGCACACAAAGAGTTCATCTAAGAAAACACAACAGTCCCAGTATTCATTCTGTCTGCTTAATGATGCTTGCAAAGTTATGCATCACATATTAATACTTACCACTTTCACTTTCACTTTCTTCTATCTATCTGTCTGTCGGTCTGTCTCTCTATCTGTATGTCTGTCTGTCTGTCTGTCTATCGATTTGTCTGTCTTTCTCTGTTTGTTTGTTTGTCTGTCTTTCAGTCTATCTGTCTGTCTGTCTGTCTGTATGTCTGTCTGTCTCTCTATCTGTCTGTCTTTCTCTGTTTGTTTGTTTGTTTGTTTGTCTGTCTGTCTGTCTGTCAGTCTAGCTAGCTGTCTGTCTATGTCGGTCTGTCTATCGAACTGTCTGTCTTTCTCTATTTGTTTGTATGTCTATCTGTCTGTCTGTCTGTCTGTCTGTCTGTTTCTCTATCTGTCTTTCTGTCGTTCTCTGTTTTTTTGTCTGTCTGTCTGACTGTCAGTCTGTCAGTCTATTTGTCTCTCTGTCAGTCTATCTGTCTGTCTTTGTCTGTCTGTCGGTCTGTATCTGTCTGTCTGTCTGTCTATCGATCTGTCTGTCTTTCTCTGTTTGTTTGTTTGTCTGTCTGTCTGTCTGTCTGTCTCTCTATATGTCTGTCTGTCTGTCTGTCTATTAATCTGTCTGTCTCTCTCTGTTTGTCTGTATGTGTGTTTGTCTGTCTGTCTGTCGTTCTAGCTAGCTAGCTTTCTGTCTGTCTGTCTGTCTGTCTGTATGTCTATCTGTTGGTCTGTCTCTCTGTCTGTCTGTGTTTCTATTGATCTGTCTGTCTTTCTCGGTTTGTCTGTCTGTCAGTTTATCTATTTAGCTATCTGTCTGTCTGTCTGTCTGTATATTGATCTGTCTGTCTTTCTCTGTTTGTCTGCTTGTTTGTCAGTTTATCTATCTAGCTGTCGGTCGTTCCGTCTATCTATCCATCTGTCTGTCTGTCTATCGATCTGTCTGTCTGTACATCTGTCTGTCAGTCGGTTGGTCTATCTATCTGTCTGTCTGTCTGTCTATTGATTTGTTTGTCTATCTCTGTTTGTTTATGTCTTTCTTAGTTTTTTAAGGAAAACATAAAATGTTTCTCTATATAGTGCACTTTATCTCTAAATAGTGGACCTAACCTCAAAAACATCTCACGACTCCAGCCTTCAGTTACACACTCAGTAACTGAGACACTCATCCATGCCTTCATCACCTCCCGCCTGGACTACTGTAATGGTGTCCTCTCTGGACTGTCCTCCAAGGCCCTTAGCAGACTTCAGTATGTCCAGAACTCAGCTGCCAAGGTTCTAACCCACACAAAGCCATGGGAGCATATCACTCCCACCCTCAAACAGCTCCATTGGTTGCCAGTTAATTCACGAATCACCTACAAGATCCTTCTGCTATCTTTCAAATCTCTCCATGGACTCTCTTCACAGTACCTCATAGATTTACTTTACCCTTAAACTCAGTCACGTTTCCTGCGGTCCTCTGACAAGGACCTGGTGGTCACTCCCCGCAACATGTTGCAGACTTTTGGGGACAGGGCTTTCTCTGCCAATCCTCCCAGACTCTGGAACAGTCTACCACTCCATGACCGCTCTGCCCCGTCCCTGCTATTGTTCTTTGCACTCCCTTGTCCCCCCCCCCCTCCCCAATTTGTTATGCGACCTTGGCTACCATAAAAAAGTTATTATTATTATTATTATTATGTATTGGACCTCAAGACCTAAACGATCCCAACCAAGGCAAAAGGGTCTTATCTAACGAAACGATCATCTTTTTTTTTAAAGTACACTAACACCACAACTTCTCATCTTGCACTAGCCGTGTGATGCGCAGCGCGACCTTGTCCCACAAGTGTGCGTTTCACATGTGTAATGCTTGACCTTTCAACGTGATTGTGTAATACATAAGGTCGCAATGGGGTGCAAGACAATTCAGCCATTGCACTTTCTAGAATGACTCGATTCATAGCAAAGCCCTGCGGTGAATTAAACCTCAGTCTGCCCTGCTCTCTGTCAGCCAAAAAACAGAACTGCAATTAGACGAGTGAGATCCGTTCTTCTTGAAGAAAAACACTGCTCATGCTGAAGTCTCAGACAGAGGTTGAGGCTTTTAATGTTAAAAAGTGCAAAGTTTTTCTGGTAAAGCTGCAGGACGGTAGCTCTCCAGGAGCAGGGTTGGAGTAGTCTCGCGTAGCTAGACCATCAATGCTTACTACGATTCACAATAATGATAAGTTGAACTGTTGTGTTGGATTTTGCTGGAAATGTAGTCGTAACTACCTATGTAAAGTAGCCTGCAATTTCTAGGTTTCGACCAGAGATGGCGACAAAGAGGTAAAGGTTACAGATTGCAGCTTGTAAACTTACAATGAAGTAGAGCCAGCCAAGGTTCAGAATATCAAAAATACTTTTAAGCAACATAAGCTGGGTTTCCATCGAAACGTGAAATTAATATTTTCAAAATTCGCAAATAAAAAAAAAAAACAAGCAAATGCCAATTAGGTGCGTTTCCATCAAGTTGTTCGAAAGAATGACGGTGTATTGGTAACCGTAACCAACAGTAAACAAAACAGGACACGCTTAGAAAATAAAGACATAGGGCCCTATTTTAACGATCTAAGCGCATTGTCTAAAGTGCACAGTGCACTGTCTAAAGTGCACAGTGCACTGTCTAAAGTGCACAGTGCACTGTCTAAATGGGCGTGTCCGAATCGACGTTTGCTAATTTAACGACAGGAAAAATGGTTTGTGCGCCAAGTGCATGGTCGAAAAGGGTTGGTCCTTTTTTAATGAGTAATGGGAGTATTTTGGGCGTAACGTGCAATAAACCAATGAAGAGTCTCAGCTCTCTCATCCCCTTTAAAAGCCTGTTGTGCTGGCGCTATGTCTAATCCCTCCCTATTTAGATGACGGAAACTAAAAAACTAAGCGGAGGAAGAAGATCCCCAGTTTAAAATTAATGTTAAATAATTGTGTTGTTTTTCAGTTGTATTGAAATCGTAATTTTTTTATTAAAACCTTTAAAACCCGTTTTATTTTAGTCATAAAAGTAAAAAAGCATTTAATTGCTTTAAATGTATGGCTATCCAATATCATCAAAAATAATTTTCAATTATGTAAGAAAAGGTTTGCACTCTAAAAATACTTTATTTGTAACAAACAGGAGATAAAGAATTTTCAAACGGCTCTCCGCACGTTTCAGCACTTGGACAGCT
Organism: Misgurnus anguillicaudatus; assembly: GCF_027580225.2. Classification (NCBI taxonomy): domain Eukaryota; kingdom Metazoa; phylum Chordata; class Actinopteri; order Cypriniformes; family Cobitidae; genus Misgurnus; species Misgurnus anguillicaudatus. The sequence goes on along the minus strand of NC_073346.2, from coordinate 37,434,035 downwards.
TCAGTTTTTTAAGCATTACTTAAAAATGTTTCTCATCTCTTCATATCCGCAGGTACAGAGTCATCATATACAATAAATCCGTGAGGTAGCATTTAAAAAAACATTTAAAAACAGATGCATTTGTTTAAAGCAAAGCATTTATTTACTTACGAGGCTACAGGTGAAGCAGCTCTTTGTGCCTTCTAACGTCTTATAATCGGTCCTCATTTATGTCCAAGAGACTCAATAATAATCTTTTACATTCAATCTTTTAATGTTTCATATTTAAAAGCGTTTTTGTACTGCTGCGCATTCATGTATTTGATAAGCAAACCCGCGTTGTCGTCCCGTTTAGGCACATATTACTAATGCGCTCTTTAAATAACAAAAAACACTATTGCGCCATTGACTTTAGACTTTAGACCAGGTTTTTGTTGGTCAATGGCGTAGTCTATTTTAGTTGCCTCAAAATAGCAACGAGACAATAATGCGCCTGAACACACCTCGTTTTCAGACCAGAATGCCCATGGGCGCAAAAGGGGGCGCAAATGCATTTGCTATTTAAACAACGCGGCGCTAAACGTGAAAATGATAATTGCGCAGGGTGAAAAGTAGCAAAAGACACTTGCGTCGTGCATTGCGCTGCATTGTGCCGGGTGTAAGATAGAGCCCATAGACTGCATTTAGTTACGATTTGGCAAGTTATAAATTTACTAGCAGTGCAGCTCATAGTTGCTAAACTGAATGCTGTGCACAGAAAATAAATGCTTTTTTAATGCAAGCACATGACAACATTGAGCCCCATATTTGGTAAAGACAACATCAGCTGATACAGCTAGTCGATCAGTCACATGGGTTTAATGTTCACTACGTCAGAATTTATTTGGCAAATGCGTTTTCATCTCCCATCTTTTTTGCATAAGTCTATTTTCAGAGTCCTGTTTGTGAAGCTAGCAGAGGTTTTGTGAGATGATTAATACTAAACATGAAGTGGGTCTTAAAACATTTCACAGACGTTCAGGCTATTTAAAACCACTCACGCATCTATTGGGTATGAATGAGGGCTGGATACAGGCATTGCTGCGGATGGATGGAAACAAGTCGTTTTTCCTTTCAGGTCTGTTTTACAAATGTACAAAATCTGTCATTTGCCCTTTTCAACATTACAAGCCTCAACCACTGTCTGAGACTTCAGCATGAGCAGTGTTTTTCTTCAAGAAGAACGGATCTCACTCGTCTAATTGCAGTTCTGTGTTTTGACTGACAGACAGCAGGGCAGACCGAGGTTTAATTCACCGCAGGGCTTTGCTGTGAATAGAGGCATTCTTGAAAGTGCGATGGCTGAATTGTATATTCTTCAGATAGTTGAGTTTTACTGTTGTTGTCGATTTGCTCAAAGGTAAGGCGAGTCCTTGAGGTGTATGCAGGTGTGTGAGTGCTGATCAGTAAATAGTATACAGTCATTTATAAAGGGCACATTTTATAGCATGTTAACCTTCAGATATTTAATCTTTAGGTAAAACTTTTTAATGACATTGCCTAGGGCTGGGCGGTATATCGAAAATTGGTAAGATTTCAGTATTTTTTCACCAGACGGATACAGGATGATAATATAGCGTCTATAGACGGTTTCAGCAGTAACAACATAAACAAGCGGCTGTCATGGTCCCCATGTAACTTCCGGTAAACTCCGCTAAGAATATATAACAACAAAGTTGTTACACATTAACACTTGAATCTGAGGAACTACTTTGTTTGGCGGAAGAGTAATATTTGTACTAATATAATTATAACTTATTTGTGTTTTATTTTGTACCACCAAACTTGCTCGTATAACTACTCGTCTTAAATAGGAAAAACGTTGATGTGTTTGGTCACTTCTAACTTTATCTCTGATTGGTACCATTGAATGAATGGGGCTAAGCTAAATGCTATCGAAGCGTCGCAGCGCGCTCCAGCGCTTACGTACACGCACACAGATGATAGAGGGATGTATCAACAATTCTTAGTTAAGGTAATAACATATTTTAATATTGAAAATGAGTAGACTATTCCTTTAAATCAAATGTATTTTCTTGATGAGCAAAATGACCTAAGAAAATAAGTCTAGTATTTAGACCAAAAATATCAAATTGTAGTGAAATGTGCTTAACTCTTTCACCGCCAGCATTTTTAAAAAAAGTTGCCAGCCAGCGCCAGCGTTTTTCATGATTTTCATCAAAGTTTAATGCCTTCCAGAAAATGTTCTTCTTCAGATATATAAACATACAATATATCAAATGAAAGAACAGACCCTCTGCTTTCAAAAAAAAAAAAAAAATAGCGTTTCATCCTACCTTGAGTAGTTCTTTTGTAATCAGCTTTTGAATATGGGTAGGTTTCTGCAAAAACACCACATTTTGAGTAAAAAGCAGAGATAATTCCATTTTTGTGACGGACTTTTCATAGAGATCCCATTCAGAGCGATCTTTAAAACAGACACGGACATGCAGCAGCTTGCCATAGGGCAATACTTCCGGGTTTAAAAAGTTGCGGAAGGGCGCCACCTAGTGGATAATAGCGGTATTGCGGAAAGACGGAAATACTCGTCATTGGCGGGGAAGCGTTTTCTCTTAATTGACGAGATATCTCGTCAATGGCGGGGAAAGAGTTAAGCACAAATTCACTTAAATGTATATTTTCATCCTAAAGCTATAGATTTATTTTCTTACACTGCAAAAATTCTTAGTATTTTTTTCTCTTGTTCTCAGCAAAAATACTTAAATTAAGATGCTTTTTCTTGATGAGCAAAACGACCCAAGAAAATAAGTCTAGTTTTTAGACCAAAACTATCAAATTGTAGTGATTTTGTGCATACATTTTTCTTGAATTTAGTGTTTAAGAAAAATGTTCACGATTTTTTGTTTACCCCATTGGCAGATGTTTTAGCTTGTTTTATGCACAAAATCACTTAAATGTGATATTTTTGGTCTAAAAACTAGACTTATTTTCTTGGGTCGTTTTGCTCATCAAGAAAAAGCATCTTAATTTAAGAATGTTTAGATTTTTTTACTGAAAACAAGACAAAAATACTACGATTTTTTTTCTTGAAAATCATTTTTTGCAGTGTAGGTGATTTTGCTCATCACAAAAAATGCATCTTGATTTAAGAATTTTTAGACATTTGTACTGAAAACAAGAGAAAAATACTTTCAAAAAAAGTCATTTTTTGCTCTGAACCCTCAACAATAAAAAGACAAAAACGTTCAAAAAAGTTTTGTCCCGTTTTTGAATTCATAGATAACAACAAATGAGATTTTAATGATATTTTGACCATTGAACTAGGAAGTGTCTCTCCTTTTCTTTTTAAAAATATGGTCACCTTAATTTAATGTCACTGATTAGGAAACAGTGAGCAGCGATGCTCCCTGGTTTTTGCATTGCATTGTGGGATTTTTAAGGGAACGTGTGTTTCAGTGCACTGGAATGACTTTGCATCTGAAACTTAAACTGGCTGACATCCGGATCAGTGCCCTGAGTACTGAACAAGGAAGCTGATTAAGAAGCACCCTTATCAATGTCCTTAAAACTCAAATCAGTGTATCTGGTGGCTATCTTGAAAACAGCCTATGCCAAAATCGTACAATGACAGCTCATATTTACTAGAATTGAAAAAGACTGAAATCTACAAAACAGTTTGATGAGCGTATATTTCAGCAGTGTGTCAAATGAATAAAGTAAGAAATGATAAATTGGCATCATAGCATCTGCAAATGACAGCAGTATTTCCTTAAACCTGCATATAAAACTGAGCTTGTTCATTCATTCTGCTCAACAAAATTATGGGCGACCACAAGTTAAGATTTCTTTTATGTCTCATATGTCAATGTTTCTCCTGAACAGCATTGAGATTTATTGAATATCACAGAGATGTTTGCTTCTCAATTTTTTCCAGTCTGCTTTAGAACTGCTTTTAATGCTTAAACCTTAAACCAAGACACCAAACTCTGTCTTTTAAAACAAAGTTTAATAATTTCCCCATTAAATTCTCACAAGACCAAATTAAAATCTGCGTTGTGCGATCCGCATTAATTTGACAGCATACCTAAAATATGCCAACGATAGAGGCATTTTTCTAGTTTTATTTCTCCCAAGAAAAGGAGAAACTACGAATGAGTCTCCCGAGCAATAAAAGAGCAACCTCGGAGTAAAATAATACTGACAGTTACTAAACATAACTGCTGACTGAATAAATAAGAAATAACAAACAAAATAAATAAATAATACATCAATAAATACAGTGTTGACTCAAGTGACTCAAGTATTGATTTACTGTCAGTACAACATACACCGCAATACAGGTAAATACCGTTTAATATGTCTGAGAAAGCAAATTATACACTGTTTAGCATGGGTTAAAACTAAAGGTGATTTCTCTAGACCAGGGGTCTCCAACCTTTTTGTGAACAAGGGCTACAACAATGGATAAAACAATCTGGAGGGCTACTTTTTGACATAGTCTACTCAAAACTGTTTTGTTTTACTTGTTGATTTTATTTTATTTTACTTGTTGATATGTTTTATTAATGTTGAAAGTGTTAACTATGTAAACCAAGCCAAGCTTAAATAAAAAAAATATGTAATACATAAATACAATGCACAGATATGACATATTAACTTTACTTCAAAAGTAAGGAGGCCTCCTAACTTTTTTTAGCCAGGAGGGAAAAAAGTCCTAGGTGGAAAAAACCTTGGGAGAATATTTATGGGACGTTTTTGTGTTCATACAGAAGCCTGTCTGCCAATTTTACTTGTATTTTCTGTGACCAAAGTGAATGAGGTTTATGTTATCAGTTTATTAACTATAATCGGTGTGAAACTGTGCATGTAAACACACTAATTTTCTGGTGCCTCTTATACTGAAATCACACGAAACAAACTAATAAACATCACGAAATGCAACAGTACTTTTGACAAGGCAAAATATTTTGATTTGTCTTTCATCTTTCTCGCAGGTTATCTGGAATTAATCTTCCCGTGCCCATCGTCAGCAACAAGAACTGGTTACGACTTCATTTCATTACAGACAACAGTCATCGGCATAAAGGATTTAGTGCTCAATATCAAGGTATATTTTGAATTGATATTGTTATAATTCACTTTACTTTCTTCAGTTAAGTCACAGTTGCTTAAAATGCTTGTATACCAACTTTAAAATCTCAGCTGTAAGGGGTGATATCCAATCTAATTCTCTTTGTTATTTATGTGTTTTTCCTGAACAGTGAAGCGATCTGGGGATGTCAAATCAAGGGGAGTAAAGTTATTACCTGGAAAAGACAACACAAGTAAATTTTCAATAAGTAAGTGCGCCTTTGAAATATACATTTGCATCCATCAGTCCAGAATAAAGAAGGAATGTTTTAAAAAAAAACATTAAAGGTGCCGTAGAATGTAAAAATATATTCACCTCGGCATAGATGAATAATAAGTGTTCTGTACCTGGTAATGACATATCGTGAACCTTAACGCGTTTGTTTCCTCCTTCTTATGGAAACCTTGTGCATGCAAAGACCGCTGGAAAACAGACCAATCTCAACATAACACTAACTGTGACGTTACAGTCAAGATGTACACTCCAACATTAAAGGCGGGGTGCACGATCTCTGAAGCCAATGTTGACATTTGAAATCACCTAAACAAACACGCCCCCACCCTTCTTTTGATAGACTCGCCCCACACATACGCAAACCCAGGCAACGATGTCAAAAAGTAGACACGCCCCTTACTGTTGATTGGCTGCAAGTGTGTTTTGGTACTCGGCCCTTTTCCAAAACGTTCCTCGCCAATCGTGCACCCCACCTTTAAATTACACATTAAATTAATTACAAAGTTGTTAAAATGCTAAAAACAAAGTTGTGACTGCTGAGTTAGCGCTAAATGCTAGTAAATGCTATATGCTAGCGTTTAGGCTGAAGTTCTGCTATTGACGTAACAGTTACATTTTGCAGGTCCATACTAAAAAAACACAAACTTACCACTCAAAAATGTCCATTTACAATCTCTGAATAATTGATTATTCCTCAAAATCTGTGTCAGGCTCAAAAAGGTCTGTTTGCACACACACAGAACTACTAAAATAAGCCGCTCTGAGAAACAACCAATCAGAGCAGAGCTTAACATTATTATTCATGACTCTTTCAAATAAGGTAATAATAGACCATTTCATTCTAGGGGCAAACCCTAGGGTTGTAAATGGACATCTCTGGATAATTTTTGCACTTAATAAAGTCACATACCTTCTATGTAAAATCAGAAAACAATTTAAAGGTACAGTGTGTAAATGTTAGTGCATCTAGTGGTGAGGTTGCAAATTGCAACCAACGTTTCAGTCCACCGTTAACCAAAACACATAGAGAAGCTACGGTAGCAATCGTCGGAAACAACTTAGTAAAAACGTTTGTCCCGGCACAAAAGGGCGACTTCCATGTAAGGGGACCCCCGGTGTATGTAGATAAAAACGTCTCATTCTACGGTTATAAAAACATAACGGTTTATTATGAAAGGTCTTTATACACCACTGATACCATAGTTATGTATTTTATATTGCATTTCTGTCAAGAGATCCTTATAAAAGTTACACACTGCACCTTTAACCGATTTCAATGCATTCTTTGGCACCTTTAAAGAAAAATACTGTGGCAGTATGGCATACAATGATGCTATCAGATGGTAATAATGTAATGTAAATGTTATACAATGACACTGTAAAGTATGCTAAAAAAACTGTAGAGGTGTTCATACGACCACAATGTTCTGTAATGTTATATCACAGTACTGTTATCTATCATAATATCGTTGGCATAAATTCAATAGAAAAATGGGTCATGTATCAAATTACCATGCGGTAATGCATCTATATTTGGAGTTTCAGTGTTTTAATGAAGGGTACTTCATCTCATTTGATTATTTTTTTTTTGTCATTAATAGGAACTAATCATAATATAAAATTATTCATAACAAATGACTGATGAATCTGTCATCAGTGTGAAAATAATTTAGATAAAAGCATTTATTTGTTAGCATGAAGACTCACACAAGTACAAACCAGGCAAGTTTAGTATCTTCTCTCCAGTTGTACGCACGTCATGCACAATTACAGCTGTTTTTGTGTTGATCAAACTGCGTGAAAGCTATTTTCTTTTCACATTTGCATCCCTGTTAATTGTTTTAATATTCATCACAAGCGACCTTGCATGTACGCCTTCAAAGCTTGTAATTTATAAAACGCCAACATTATTTGTAATCCTCTCGCATGCCGTTTAGCAAACAGATCAAAGAAAATTAGGGCATCCCACGAAACGGAAATCAGCATTTTGATAATTGGAGCTGGGTCCCTCGCCCGCCGAAACCCCCCGGAAAAGAATGTAAAACCCTTCAAGCGCGTGGCTGCCCTTCATAAGGCGCACAGGTGGTAGAAATTCTTACCAACCGAGTTTTAATTACTCGACCGAGTCGGCCATCGAGTCCAACGGTCCATCCGGGAGACGGACCTGAACCGCGTGCTCCATCAAAGCTGGTGGCAGATGCCCGATCGCTATCTATGGAAATGAATTGTACACACAAGCTCTTTTTTATGGGCCGTCGCCGTAATGAAGCGTCGAACCCAATGATTCATTTTGTCTCAACAATGTAGCACTCCAAACACTTAATTACAACCGGATAGAATTTTTATTAGCCTCTATTTCACAGTGTCTGCATCACATATTTGGAATTATGAATTACGAGTAAATTATCAGGACTTAGTCAGGGCCCTTGTGCACTGCCAAACCCCTCTTTGTAAATGCTTCCCTTAAATTACCAGCATAACGTTGTCTCCTTCAGTAATTATCTTGAGCTAACACCTATTTATGGACGGGATGTTGTGCCAGCTTGTTCTTTGATTGACTATGGAAACTAGATATCTGTTCACAGGGCCGTAAAGTATGTTAGCAGCGTGATTTCAGGTAATGAAGCGTTGGCTGGTGGTTTTAGGTTGGCTTAGGTCTCCGTATGATCTCTCCTCCTGTAGTGAATGAGGGCATGGTCAAGCAGGTCTCCAACTTCTGCCCGGACCCCGGGGAACCAGAGAACGGCAAACGTGTTGGCACCGATTTCAGGTATGGCCTCTCATCTCTGTACACCAGACGGGTCGTTCTTACCATGCAGTACATATTCATACACTGCAAAAAATGATTTTCAAGTAAAAAATTCTTAGTCTTTTTGTCTTATTTTTACTGAAAACAAGACAAAAATACTATCTTAAAATTCTTAAATTAAGAATTAACCCAAGAAAATACACAGCAAAAAAATGTTTTCAAGAAAAAAAATCTTAGTATTTTTGTCTTGTTTTCAGTAAAAATATCAAAAAAATGCTTTTTCTTGATGAGCAAAACGACCCAAGAAAAGAAGTCTAGGTTTTAGACCAAAAACATCAAGTTTAAGTGATTTTGTGCATAAAACAAGCAAAAAAACTTGCCAATGGGGTAAGCAAAATTTTCGTACATTTTTCTTGAATTAAGTGCTTAAGAAAAATTTTCAAGATTTTTTGCTTACCACATTGGCAGATTTTTTTTGCTTGTTTTATGCACAAAATCACTTAAATTTGATATTTTTGGTCCAAAAACTAGACTTATTTTCTTGGGTCGTTTTGCTCATCAAGAAAAAGCATCTCAATTTAAGAATTTTTAGACATTTTTACTGAAAACAAGACAAAATACTAAGAATTTTTTTCTTGAAAATAATTTTTTGCAGTGTAAATCTAGTTTTTAGACCAAAAATATTAAATGTAAGTTATTTTGTGCATAAAACAAGCAAAAAAAATCTGTCAATGGGGTAATCTTGAACCTTTCTTTTTAAAGAATAAATTTAAGAAAAAATCAAGAAAAAAATTGTTTACCCATTAGCAGATTTTTTTGCTTGTTTTAAGCACAAAATCACTTTGATATTTTTGGTCTAAAAACTAGACTTATTTTCTTGGGTTGTTTTGCTCATCAAGAAAAAGCATCTTAATTTAAGAATTTTTAGATATTTTTACTGAAAACAAGACAGGTTTTTGCTAACCCTTTGTATTTGTTAACATTAGGTATTGCATTAGCTAACATGCTAACAATATTTCTACAGCATTTATTAATCTTTATTCAACTTAATTTATTAATTTTAAAATTAATGTTAATTTTATCATTTACAAATACATTTGAACAATTTTATTGACATTAACTCGCATGAACAAAGATTAATAGATGATAAAAAAACTAATATACACTGCAAAAAAATATTTTCAAGAAAAAATATTCTTAGTATTTTGGCCTTGTTTTCAGTAAAAATATCTAAAAATTCTTAAATTAAGATGCTTTTTTTGATGAGCAAAACGACCCAAGAAAATATTTCTAGTTTTAAGACCAAAAATATCAAATTTTAGTGAGTTTGTGCGTAATACTAGCAATGGGGTAAGCAATTTTTTTTATTTTTCTTGAATTAAGTGTTTAAAAAAAGTGTTAGAGATTTTTTGCTTACCCCATTGGCAGATTTGTTTGCTTGTTTTATGCACAAAATCACTTAAATTTTATATATTTGATCTAAAAACTAGACTTATTTTCTTGGGTCGTTTTGCTCATCAAAAAAGCATCTTAATTTAAGAATTTTTAGATATTTTAACTGAAAACAAGACAAAATCACTAAGAATCTTTTTCTTGAAAATCATGTCATGACGCTACATCCATATTTTATACAGTCTATGGTGATGACACTTGCCCACCGCCCCATCACAACAGTGCAAGCTGCCCAATTATAAAATCATGTGTTTCCTAGTCTCAATCCCAGATGTCACCCCTCTTTTAATGGTCTGCCCAGAAACAACACAAAGCCGCCTGATCGAAGAAGAAACTTTCTTGTTTACAATATTCTGCAATATGTGTTTAAAGGTATGCAAGGTATTTTAACATGTTTGCTATTATTGTTAGAAACTTAAGAGATGTTCGTGAATGATGGTTGTACAGTGGTCTGTTATATTCGTCGTGTAACTCTTTGCTGTATAAACTGCAAAAAAAAAAAATGATTTTCAAGAAAAAAAAATCTTTCTTGTTTTCAGTAAAATATCTAAAAATCCTTAAATTAAGATACTTTTTCTTGATGAGCAAAGAAAATAAGTCCAAAATTAGACCAAAAATATCAAATTTAAGTGATTTTGTGCATAAAACAAGCAAAAAAAGCCAAGAACGTTTTTCTTAAACACTTAATTCAAGAAAAATCTGCTTATCCCATTGACAGATTTTTTTGCTTGTTTTATGCAAAAAATCACTTAAATTTTTGGTCTTAAAACTAGACTTATTTTCTTGGGTCGTTTTGCTCATCAAGAAAAAGCATCTTAATTTAAGAATTTTTAGATATTTTTACTAAAAACAAGACTGAAATACTAAAAAATGTTTTTCTTGAAAATCATTTTTTGCACTGTAAACAAGGAGCTTGCGCTGAGTGGTACACAGCCCAAACTGTTGTGATGGGGTGTTAGGCAAATGATGTCACAGACAAAACTAATCGATAATGAGTTTCGTTTTCATTATCAAATATTACGACTATTATCAAATATTCGATTAGTTGTTGCAGCCCTTACATTTAATGTAATAACACACTGTAAAAATTGTTGCTACCTTGAATTTTAAGTTTAATTAAATCGACTATACAAGTAATTTCCACTTTTTATATTTAATATTTTGACTAGTGACATGTTGCATGGCTGATTTTGATGAGAGTTAAAATACAGAATGTAAAAGCATGTGTTGCCAATACTTACTGACACATCACTTAACAATGCGTCGGTCCTACATCTGACACTGTATATCCCATTTTTTTGCGGGTTTGTGTAAATGCATTGATTAGTAATGAAATATTATCACGTGTTGGTCTAGCGGTAGCATTTTCACGTTTAGTCTGAGCAGTTCTGACTTAAAATCTGTCCTAATATAATTTATTATCTTAATAAAATGGCAGCACAATGTGAAGGTCAATAATGTATTGTCTGTAGCCCTGCCCTCAACAACACATATAGCTGTCACATACTGTAATATACTGTTATGTGCAATAGCTTGTTCAGGGCAGTAGTAAACAGTATGTGTGTGTATATATGAAACGTGCTTTATTACATCTCGTATACTGTTTCATAAAGTGATGGGGGCAAAATGGTTTCCTCCATCTGTACTTTAAATAAAGCCCACGGCCATACGGGGTTATATCCACAGCTGCGAAACCTCTGATTAGATTCCTCCTGTGACATTTGCTCAAACACGAGGTCGCGGCACGCTGGGATGATCAATCCGTGGGCATGTGCGGGAGAATTCCTGCATTGATTCTCTTGTTTGTTTTCTCCTGAACACGCCAGCATTGGCGCGACGGTTCACTTCACCTGCGATGGAGACCATGTGCTTCAGGGATCCAAGAGCATCACATGCCAAAGGGTTGCTGAGGTGTTCGCCGCCTGGAGTGACCACAGACCTGTTTGTAAAGGTTAGTCGATTGCATTCAATTAAACTTGCCAACTAGGACTCAACTAGGACTAAAGTGCTTTTTATTTATGAATACTTCACACAAATAAAAATGTGTTTGGATTATATTGGCATTAAATTGAAGTTGAATGTCTGTGTTTTTCTGAATGACAAAAGTGGGAGATGATTTGTACTGACAAAATTGCACCTAAATGAATGAGCTTTTATATGTTTACACACACACACAGTATTTTTCTTGCTTAAAGAGAGCAGAAAACAGGCACGCTAATACATATAAAGAAGATAAATGGGAGCACAATAAATAATATACAAGCACAGATACAAATGCGCTTTATAAAAGAACTGAAAAAGTATTTTATATGATGTGTGCTGTATTACAAGTCAATAATGAAACTAAATAAGTCATACCATGCATTGGTGTACAGTACAATGAAACTAGATAGATTATTGTGTTCACATATCATGGCATTTCCATGATACTTCAATGCAGGGATAGGCAGTTTTTACAGATGCATGTATTTTAGGGTGGTCCTTATAATGGGTCAAATGTTCAACTCTCACCCCCTAAATGTAAGGATATCAATAAAACACACTGTGCAAAATTTTGAATTGTTCGTACAATATCTAATGGTTGCTCAAAGCCTTTGAATATTTTCCGAAAATCACATATTTTTGCAAAAAACGGTACCATTTAAAAACGCACAATGCACATAAGACTTGCTTTTTGGAGGGTAACTTTGTTCCAGTTATTTCAGTCTCTTCTGATCCGAGTAACCATATAGCGGACTTGCTTCGTGTTGCTTCAGGCATTGTCTCAGTGTATATTGTCTATTGTGCTTCATTCACATTGAAGCCTTCTTGCTTTGAAAGACATATCACAACTAAAACGGGAGTTTTAAATGCATGGAGTCCATTACTGCCATTAGTAAATATATTTTTAAACAATTATACATGCTAGCACAAAGTATCACATAATAAGCAAATGTGTTAAACGTCAAAGGTCTTGAGCAACCTCTAAGTATTAATTAATATTGAAAAAAAAATGTCTTATTTATTTATTTATTTAAACATATCGGTGGGGTGAGAGCATGAACTTTTAAAAGTTGAAAAATAAGGACCACCCTTTAAATGCGTATTTGAAATGCAAAATACTATTTAGTTTTTTTAAAGCTTTTAGTATTTGTCAAAATTTCAACCTCAGCTTTAATGCATGTGATCTTTGACTTGATGGCCCCGTTAAGACTGCAAAGTTTTAAGAGTGACAACCACATTTTAATGCAGTAATGAATACCCTAAATCAGGGGTGTCAAACTCAATTTCATACCAGGGGACATCAGCATTACGGTTGTGAATGTATAATCCTTTTTATTACATTGCATAATTACCTCTGCATTTGATTACTACTGGTTTTGTTAATAACTCAATAGCTTTAAAAGTAGAAGCCCATGACAAATAACCTAAAAAGAATAATCCTTCAGTTTTATAACCTCCAACGCATTAAATATAGGCCACGCATTTGTTAGACACAGATACCTGACACTCTCACATTACCTGTCATCATTTCTTGCCATCTTTGCAAAAAGCTGTGATTTTTTTTTACCTGGCTTTTGGGTGACTGATTGACAGACGTCCCATGAGTTTAGTGTTGTACAGATCAGTAGTTTTAATCGTTCATTAAAATGAATTGGTTCAAATTAGTCAAAAAATACTTTTGCGGGACAAAAATATTTTTGGCGGCTGCTAAAAAAAATCAATGCAGGAAATACCCTGCAAAAAATAAAAGAAGCTCTTGCGGGCCACATAAGTAAAATTATTTGTAAGCTCTCGCGTAAAAATAGGGAGCAGGCCGGATTTGGCCCACAAGCCTTGAGTTTGACACCCCTGCCCTAAATGATTGTTCAATGTGTTACTGTGCATTCAGACCACCACCGGTGAGAGCGTCAATAAAAGCTCTGGCTGCCCTGCCAACAACGCTAAAGAAAAGTTGTAGTGGACGCACTGACCTTCGAATGCATTCTCTGAACTCCTCTCAGGCAGAGGTTTCCGCTTCCGATTGGTTGCCGCCGAACATTTCCGCCTTCCGATTGGTTGCCGCCGAAGCCCGTCATATCTCATTACCATAAAGTTGAGCTGATTTCAACTCTTCTCGACGCTCACGCTGTACATGCTGCTCGTCGCCGGCTCTCATTGAAAATGATTGACTTCAGGCCACTTTAATGCTCTCGCCGGTGGCGGTCTGAATGCACAGTTAATGAAACAAAACTAACTCCCAAAAATGCAATGATTGACACATAGGTCTGCCATCTTCCATGCTTGGAATTCGCTGTATTTTCGGGGCAAAAACCAGTATAAATGGCACGAAGTGTGAAAATCGTGCAATGCAAAATTTCAATTCCATTGACTTAAAATCTTTTTTGTTGTTTTATTTATTGGTTTCTATTTTTTTTTTGCTATTTTTTAACCATTGTCGCTTGGGTTTAGGGTTAGGTCAACTTTTTGTTACATAAAAATGACATCCTAACCCAAACCCCAATTCTAACCCCAGCTTGAAGCGACCATGGCTTATAAATAGACAAATTCCTGTATATTAAATAACCTTCTTAAGCAAATCTCAAATCTAACCCTAAAAAAAGTGAAAATGGTTTGAAAAACAGAAAAAATGTAGGAACCAATAAATAAAACGACAAAAAAGATGCGCCATTTAAGTCAATGGGAAGGACTGGTGTATCATATGCTTGCCAAATTGGAATTTGGCGTATGTATTGAATAATTTTTAACACTTTGTGCCATTTATATGCATCTACATGAGACTGTTGCAAAAACATGTAAGTATTTTTGCCAGGCTGCTTTGCAGAGCACTGTTTTGCAGGGTTGCCATGTCCATGTGTATTTTTGGGCTTAACTGTTTTGTGCCATAACTATTTTTTATTGTTTTGGAGTTGTTAAACTGGGAAGGTGCGGGTAACAATATTTAAGTCATATTTTCAATGTAAAGCATTTGAATTTATTTTGCTTGGTTTATTATGAGCATGTTCACTGGTTTTTGTGCAAGATTTGGCAACACAACAAGAAGAGAGACTCTGATGTGCATGATGCACATTTAAATTGATCATCTTATCAACAACTAGTTGTTCAGGTCGGTTCTGTACACACTGCACAGATTTTTTGTAAATGCGGTTGTCACTACTGTAAATGACTCAAATCGGTGTGTACAGAAAAGCACTAAAAAAATGAAGTGACAAGTGAATTTAGCCACAGTGTGTACAGGGTCAGTCTAGCAGTGGGTGAGCATATTTTCTACATTGCTATAAAGGATTGTCCTGCAATATTTCATATATTTCATACTCCATTACTCACTGCTATGTCTATTTTTAAAATGTGAAAAATGTTTAAACATTAAATATTTAGAGTGGTTTGCCTTAAAAACAATTGTTGACAGGTTTCTTTGCACATGCTCCAAGTTTATTTCACTAGTTATGCATTTTTTAACTTAACAATACTGCATTTGTAATTAAATAAATTTATTCCACACAGCATTTGGTATTTTATTTTAATCCATTATAACTGTTTTTTTATATTTTTATTTTAAATGCATTTTTATGTTTTTATACCCATCTCCGCTCCAATTTAAGTATTTTTTTAATTTCAACCTGTTTATCCGTGTCTTTTCTTTGTATTTTGTCACTTTGATGTCCAGTGAAAACTTGCGGGATGAACCTGTTCGGACCTTCAGGAACATTCACATCACCCAACTTCCCCATTCAGTATGAAAGTAACTCTCAGTGTGTTTGGATCATCACGGCCAGTAACCATAATAAGGTAAGCTGAACACTTTTAGATAAGTAAGACTGTTAGTATCACAAGCTCAGATCAGGTTTTTATACCCTGAGCACATGTTTAAAAATGCATTAAAGCCTCCTCAGTTTCTGCCTTGACGTCACAGAGCCGTGTACCAGCATCATACGGTCCAGCTTTCTTATGAAAATAATTATCCAGAGTAATCATTTTATCTGAAAGGAGCATTCTGGATGCTTTTGTTCTGCTCTTGTGAATCATTCCTAACGTTTTTTAAAACTTCCTGGAATGATGAGCTATCCATATCTCGCATTAGTATTGTAATTTTTCTCCTGACTGCGGAGGCGTCTCCCGGTTCCTCTGTGTAAGACACATTACACCTCATCACCGCACCTCAGCTATTGAAATAAAGTTTCGGGTTTAAAAAGCGCACGGTGAAAACCACTAAGCATATCGTTAACCGTTATATATCAGCCTGATGTATGTGCAGTTTAGCTTTAATATTTCAACGATTTTTCAGAGGTGCGTAACAACCTACCTTGTGTTCGCAAAATGTGTTTTTTTACCCGTTTCGTGCCAAGCCATTAGCAACAAGCAGATAGCTGATTCATATCCTCAATTGCTGTTAAATATGTGCCCTCCTCTGGTGAGAAATGCAAATGAGCCCTAACAGACATCACATTATTACCTCATTTGTCTTCGCCCGATGGAATTGCAAAGTTCAAATTTTATTGCGTTTTTCCCGCGCCCATTATCGGAGACCCATGGGTGGCTCATTGGAATTATTATTGTGTTAACACAATAAATGAAGTTAATATATGAACTTAAGGGGACAAACTAGAACTCTTTTTTTTTACGGTGTCCGCGGTGTGGGTTCATCAGTCTGGCGATAATTACATCAGTGTGGAGAATTTATAGCATATATAGACACAGACAACTCCCTTAGGTAAAGGAAGATTTACGGCTGGGCATAGCCGTTGTGTCCTTAGGGCGCCATGGTTCTTACTTCCGGAGTTTAGACGTATCCACCCGCTGAGTCGCACAGCCGTACGTGACAGCAGCAGTCTAGAGTAAGTTAGGGTAGACCTGACGAATCCCTCGCGCCCCCTGCTGGCTTCCTGCTGAAGTCGACTTGCATTTTTCTATAATAGCTTTAAACATTCAGAAGGTGCAATTTTTATGTTCGTATTAAACTAAATGAAAAGTGGCAGCAACCCGTAAACGTGTGTCTCCAAACACACTTGAGGGTGATTATGCAAACAGGACGTTGTTAATGTACAAGCGAGCGTTTGAAATAAATACAGAACAACCCGAGCATGTCGTTCGACTGTTTAGTATCCAAGCTTGATTGAAAGCACTCTCTGAAATTTGTTTTGTCCCATAATTGATGCGCTGCCTTCCCAGCTCCAAAGTCCCCTGTGAATTTTCCACTTAAAGCTGCGTAGTTCAGCAGAGGGTACGCAGAAATATACCGAAATACACAGGCGACATATGCTACGGGCACGTACCGTCCCCCTTGAGCTCGGGAATATGTCTTATTTATTAAGAATAGTATGTTTCATTTATATTTGATGGCATGTGAAGCGCTCTAGAACAGAGAAACTTAATTAAAAGGCCCAGTTCTCATTGGGAGTGATTGAGGGTGTATTGAGAAATCCCCACCGGCCCTGGTGCTTCATTGATTCCAGTGGCTTTCCATTAGAAAGAGTTCAACCGCTAATGCAGTGTGTTTTTTCTCTCCCCCGTTACAGGTTATTCAAATCAATTTTGAAGAGTTCGACTTGGAGCTCGGATATGATACGTTGACCGTGGGAGACGGTGGCGAGGTCGGGGACTCGAAGACCATCATACAAGTGTAAGCTTTAACGTTATCGTTTTTTAATGCTGTGCTGGTGCAGAAATGGTGATGCAATATTTTGACTTATCAGTGCAGACATGTCTACGTAGTATGTCTCATTTTAAGCGAGTCAAATAAAATAGACTTAAGCTACAGCTTGTATGTAGCTTTGCAGCTGTCAGCTGTTTCAACAGCACGAAAGGCTACATAACCATAAACCTGCCAGATTTTAAATCCTCTCCCTGCATTTTTTATACCTCATACAAGTTTTCGTTCACCTTTCACAACACCTTCTGCCAGTCAGGCGAAAATCTTGGCCAGTCTCTTCTGCGAACGTCTTCCTGGTGCATTTGCTTGGCGGTATGCCGAGCTGGAATCCATTTAACACCCTCGCAGCATTCTTCAAGGACAAAAGCTTTCTCACTGCCAGATCTCTCTAATACATACAGTATACCTCAATTAATGCCTTACATGGTGTTTATACTGCGGTGATGGTGTGGCATTTTAAGATTTTAGTCTATTTGGGCACTTGTACTATGGTAATTCTATGGTTTTTACGGTACCATTTACACTAAAGTCAGTGATACCATGGTGCTTTGGATGTAGTACCATGTTATTGTGTAAAATGTAAAATATTTTTATATTTTCTTAAAGTCGATGTAAAGGTAATTCAGATAATTGTTTTTAAACATATTATACACTGCAAAAAACGATTTTCAAGAAAAAAATTTCTTAGTATTTTTGTCTTGTTTTCAGTAAAAATATCAAAAAATTCATAAATTGGGATGCTTTTTCTTGATGAGCGGAACGACCCAGGAAAATAAGTCTTGTTTTTAGACCAAAAATATACAATTTAAGTGCTTTTCAAAAAAATCTGCCAATGGGGTAAGCATTTTTTCCTGAATTTAATGTTTAAGAAAAATGTTCAAGATTTTTTGCTTACCCCATTGGCAGATTTTTTTGCTTGTTTTATGCACAAAATCACTTAAAAACTAGACTTATTTTCTTGGGTCGTTTTGCTCATCAAGAAAAGCATCCTAATTAAAGGATTTTTAGATATTTTTACTGAAAACAAGACCAAAATACTAAGATTTTTTTTCATGAAAATCATTTTTGTTGTGCGTTTTAGAATGTATCGCTAAATACGTTACAACGACTATGAAAATGTAGTACTACACTGCAAAAAATGATTTTCAAGAAAAATATTTCTTAGTATTTTTTTCTTGTTTTCAGTAAAAATATCAAAAAAATTCTTAAATTAAGATGCTTTTTCTTAATGAGCAAAATAACCCAAGAAAATAAGTCTAGTTTTTAAGTGATTTTGTGCATAAAACAAGTAAAAAAATCTGCCAATGGGGTAAGCAAATTTTTCTTTGAATTTTCTTGAATTTAGTATTTAAGAAAAATGTTCAAGATTTTTTTGCTTACCCCATTGGCAGATTTTTTTGCTTGTTTTATGCACAAAATCACTTAAAAACTAGACTTATTTTCTTGGGTCGTTTTGCTCATCAAGAAAAGCATCTTAATTAAAGGATTTTTAGATATTTTTACTGAAAACAAGACAAAAATACTAAGAATTTTTTTCTTGAAAATCATTTTTGTTGTGCATTTTAGAATGTATTGCTAAATACGTTACAAAGACTATGAAAATGTAGTACTACACTGCAAAAAATGATTTTCAAGAAAAATATTTCTTAGTATTTTTTTCTTGTTTTCAGTAAAAATATCAAAAAAATTCTTAAATTAAGATGCTTTTTCTTAATGAGCAAAATAACCCAAGAAAATAAGTCTGGTTTTTAAGTGATTTTGTGCATAAAACAAGCAAAAAAATCTGCCAATGGGGTAAGCAAATTTTTCTAGAATTTTCTTGAATTTAGTGTTTAAGAAAAATGTTCAAGATTTTTTTGCTTACTCCATTGGCAGATTTTTGTTTTTGCTTGTTTTAAGCACAAAATAACTTAAATTTGATATTTTTGGTCTAAAAACTAGACTTATTTTCTTGGGTCGTTTTGCTCATCAAGAAAAGGATCTTAATTAAAGGATTTTTAGATATTTTTTACTTAAAACAAGACAAAAATACTAAGAATTTTTTTCTTGAAAATCATTTTTGCAGTGCATGTTGGAATGTTTTGCTAAATACGTTACAAAGACTATGAAAATGTAGTACTAGATTGTAGAGTTACACCGTTAAAAAGTTTTTCTCTATTTCTGAGTTCAGGATTGTTTGGGCGGGGCTATAACGGTGGCTTGATGATGCACTGGAGCCACGAGCATGGCCCCACCCCTAACACAATCTCGAGCATCCATTTAGCTTGTAGCTTAATTAAAGGGATAGTTCACTCAAAAATGAAAATAATGTCATTAATGACTAATCCTCATGTCGTTTCAAACTCGTGAGACCTCCGTTCATCTTCAGAGCACAGTTTGAGATGTTTTATATTTAGTCCGAGAGCTTGTTAAACCTTCATTGAAAATCTATGTACGGTTTACTGTCCATGTCCAGAAAGGTAATAAAAACATCAAAGTAGTCTATGTGACATCAGTGGGTCAGTTAGAATGTGTTGAAGCATCGAAAATACATTTTGGTCCAAAAATAACAAAAATTACGACTTTATTTAGCATTGTCTTATCTTTCGCGTCTTTTGTGAAACGCGAGACTAAAATCACGTGACTGCAGTGACGTGGATGACGTGTTATCCTCAGACGTATTTTTTTTTCAAACTTACAGCGTGCGTCTCCCTCAGACTGTAAATGAAGCCCAGGCGCAGAAAAAAACCAAACAATAAAAAACAGCTGGGGCGCACCAGATGACACGTCAGCCGCGTCATACGTCATCCGCGTCACTGTAGTCACGTGACTTTAGTCTTGCATATGCTCTTCACAACAGACGCGTAAGAGAAGACAATGCTGAATAAAGTCGTATTTTTTGTTATTTTTGGACCAAAATGTATTTTCGATGCTTCAACACATTATAACTGATCCACTGATGTCACATGGACTACTTTGATGATGTTTTTATTACCTTTCTGGACATGGACAGTATACCGTACTTAAATTTTCAATGAAGGGTCAACAAGCTCTCGGACTAAATATAAAACATATTAAACTGTGTTACGAAAATGAACGGAGGTCTTAAGAGTTTGGAACGACATGAGAGTGAGTCATTAATGACATTATTTTCATTTTTGGGTGAACTATCCCTTTAATTTAAAGCACATTTGCATGTTTAACTTTAAAAAGATTTATTTGTCATCTGTAGTATTTTACATCAGCTGTTATTGGACCGGCTTTTGGTCATTTTCTTTTATTGGTACATAAAACATATCTGTCCATTTTGCACAAGTTTAAAGTTTTCTGATATATTGTAGTGTTGTGTAATGGTCACATGATGTGCTGATTAAACAATTAAAATATAAATGTATGTTGCATTTATTTTAAAATAATTTATTTACATTATATGATTTAATTGTTATTGATTAATATTTTCATCAACTCAGGAATCCCCTGTTTTGGAAACCCCGGTCTAACAAATACAAATTAGAATTAAATTACCATATTTTTTTTAGGAGCATACAATAACAGCACCATGTTAATAGTATTGTCTGAAGTATTATGTTAATACCACGGTTCACAAATTCTCGACCATTCTTTCATCACCAAAGCATACCCAAATATCGTGATATTACTGTTTAGGTTTTGCACTGCTGTCTTGTAAAGCTCATAAACTCTTTTGTTGGCTCCGTATCGACAGGTTAACGGGAAGTTTTGTTCCCGATCTAATCGTCAGTATGACCCATCAGATGTGGCTGCATCTGCAGTCGGACGAAAGCGTCGGCTCTATTGGCTTTAAAATCAACTATAAAGGTGAGCCTGTTTTCAGCTCGAGCCGCACAGAGCAACTACATAAATCACTGCACTAAATCAAAACCTTTCACATCACCTCTCATCTTTCGACCTCTGACAGAAATTGATAAAGAAAGCTGCGGAGACCCCGGCATCCCGCTGTATGGCCTCCGAGAGGGCAGCGGTTTCTCCAACGGAGACGTTCTGCGATTCGAATGCCAGTTTGGGTTCGAGCTCATCGGCGAGAGAACGATTACTTGTCAGAATAACAATCAGTGGTCTGCTAACATCCCCATCTGCATATGTAAGTGTTACATTGACCGGTTGTTATGGCGAATAAAAAAATTTGGTCTTATTTAGTGTAGCGTTCCTGTAGCTCAAGCGGTATAGTTGGTTCTGACAACGCTGTGAACTTGGACTGATTAAATGTTCACCCAATTGCACCATGAGTCACTTTGGATAAAAGCATCTGCAAAGTTCATGAATGTTAATGTTAATTTACTCACCTTCTTGTTGTTCCAAACCCAGTTTTTATTGTCTTTCATGGAACAGGAAAGTATTTATTGCACTTTTCTGTACACCAAAAGTAGATTTGAAGAGTTCACAAGCAAAAGCCTTTAAGTGCGTCTGACATGTTTTCTTGTAAATGAGCATTTTTATAAGGCTCTTATGTTTAGATTTAGTCATTTTACTTTAATGGCATTGAAAAGGTTATTAGTCAGTAATTGAAATGCTTTATTTTCACTTAAGTCATTTCATTGGTATTAACAAAGTGCATGCAAGCTCCACTTCTAAAAACCTCAACTTTCCACTTCTTTGTACAAGACAAAGTAAACATTTGCAAAATCACTGAAGGTGCAACTAGAAACATTGCAAATGATGAAAGTCAGAATGTAAAATAAGGAAACTGAACCACACATTAGGGGGCGCTGTGATGCATGTGGCTGCCACATTCGAGTGGATTCAGGTACTCACAAGATCCCAAGTTTGAATGTTGACGTGCCGTTTAATGGATTCTGCTAACAAATATTTTTTTCTGAATAGCTTGAGGCCGGGATTAAGCAGATTTAAAGTGGAAGTATTTGGTGAACGTATAATAAGTGCCGAGAGCATTCGGTTTAGCAGCTTTTGCATCTGAGCTCTTCATTTATACTTCCAGTCGCTAAAGTCGACGGCAGTCAGGTCTTTTAGGAGGGGTGACGATTGATACGTCAATTATATTTCAAATGATACTATTCATTGATGCCACACATAAAATATCGATATGAGATACCGATCTTTTTATGCTCTCCACGCCCTCATTTCTTGACTTCCATTTACACATTTCCGCAAAAAGCACACATTTTTTGTTTATTTTCATCTGCTAGTGTCAGCAAATGAATGCAATTCAGCAACAAAGCGGTTGTAACAGCGAAAACACTGTGAAAGAGACAGAAGACGAGCGTGTGTTTTAGCACTGCAGGTGATATTGTCCATGCAAAACCCAGTTGATTTTTATAATAAAAAAACTTGAAAGAGACCACTGCTGCACTTTTTTGACTGTTAGGGGGCGTGCACACCAAAGCTTTTTTTACAGGCTAAAAACGCCCGGCGGATAGCTTTATTTCAGCCGACTGCCAGCTTTCTTTAGCTGAGCGCTTTAGTTGCTGTGATACTTCTGCTTTGTTTATCAGATGTTGTACGATGCGCCGGTTGGTTGTTGTGATATTTGTCCCGCCCCTCCTCCACTGTGATTGGACGGCCGCGTGAGAACTGACATTGATGAGCTGAGCTTTTCACCCAAAGTTGAATAGTTTTCAGCTCTCGGCGACCAGTGCTAAGGGGCTGGACACACCAAAACTTTTAAACGCGGCTGAAAACGCCTTTAGGGGGCGTGCACACCAAGGCTTTTACGCCCGTGGCCGGCGCATGTTTTCAATTGTTTTCAATGGAAGCTCAGCGTTTTTCAAATAAGCCAGCAGCTAGCGGTTTTTTTCCGCGCTGAAAACCGGCGCAGAGAGTTGAGAAATGTTCAACTTTGGAAGAAAAGCTCCGCTCGTCAATGTCAGTTCTCACGCGTCCGTCCAATCACAGTGTAGGTGGGGCGGGACAAGTATCACAGCAACCAACCGTCTCACAGCTGACGTATCAGAGCTACCAAAGCGCTTAGCTGAAGAAAGCTGGCACTCAGCTGAAAAACAGCTGGCATTCGGCGTCCTCAAGGCGTTTTCAGCCGCGTCCAAAAGCCCTGGTGTGTCCAGCCCCTTAGGACGCTGAATGCCAGCTGTTTTTCAGCCGAGCGCTTATGTAGCTCAGATACTTGAGCTGTGAGCCGGTTGGTTGCTATGGTAATGTCCCGCCCCTCCTCCATTGTGATTGGATGGCCGTGTGGGAACTGACATTGACGAGCGGAGCTTTTCACTCAAAGTTGAATCTCTTTGAACTCTCGACGCTTAGCGCCAAACGCGGAAAAACCACAGAGCGCCAGTTTTAAGCGCAGAAAAAAACGCTAGCTGCTGGCTTTTTTGAAAAACGGCGAGCTTACATTGAAAACAATTAAAAACATGTACCGGCCGCGGGTGTAAAAGCGTTGGTGTGCGCGCCACCCAAGTGCGGAAAAAACGCAGAGCACAGGCTTTCAGCGCGAAAAAAAAACGCAGGCTGCTGGCTTTTTTTTAAACGCTGCACTTTCTTTAGAAACAATTGAAAACATACGCCGCCATAAAAGCTTAAGTGTGCACGCCTGCTTAGATCTGAAGTTTTGTGACAGATCAAATGCTTTATTGTTCAAATTAATAAATTGTATTAGCTACCTCAGTGATTGTCACTACTGCACATTTTTCACAAAATACTGAAAGACTTTGACTGTTGCCATCATAAACTTGATTTTATGTGACATTTTAGCCCTCATTATTTATTTTTCTTTATTTAAAAAAAGTGTATTTTTTGTTAGTTTTTTCGTTGTAAATGTTCCAATTGGGACAGAGATTGTGCCATGTTAATTAAAGGTTTATATATTATATATTTTGTTTGCATTTGTAAGTTATTAAAAATGTAAATGCTTAACTAGGCACGTAATTTTAAAATATCGATTAAACAGCCGCAATTGCATTGAAGCGGTTGACGTACCGGCAAATATCGCATCACTGGCAGAGACGAAATCGACATTGTACTGCATCGTAGGGCTAGGCGATATGGCCAAAAAAATAATCTAGAAAATGGAAAATGTT
The DNA here is from genome assembly GCF_027580225.2 of Misgurnus anguillicaudatus. Taxonomy (NCBI): domain Eukaryota; kingdom Metazoa; phylum Chordata; class Actinopteri; order Cypriniformes; family Cobitidae; genus Misgurnus; species Misgurnus anguillicaudatus. The sequence goes on along the minus strand of NC_073346.2, from coordinate 37,409,856 downwards.
TCCACGCATTTGGATTTCGTGATTCCGCCCGTGTTATCCGCATCGCGAAAATCATGGGGCTCTACTAATAAATGAATAACTTGCCTTATCTTACTCCACTCCTTCAAGTCTAACGTAATTGACACTGTGATTGTAAACCAAGAGTGTGTGCCGCATCCGGAAGTGCTTGCACAACATTACGCACAGTGCGTAAACATTATTGATCACTTATCGAATTGTCGTTATTGTTTTATCGGTGAAAAAATATATAGGTAAAATTATAGTTATCGAATTATCGCCCAGCACTACCGAATCGTAATAAACTGTCAGATTTACACCCCTAGTCTATTCTGCTTGTAAACCATTTATGCAACATTACGCAACATATTTGTTCAGATGTTTTCACTCAAACCCAAGCACAAATTAAGTCGAAGGTCGTAGATCACAGGTGTCGTAAACGTTATATTCAAGTTTTTTCATCAGGAAATATTAATAGCAAAATTCTTCTACCTGCTAGCGTGAGAGCTCATTATGAAGATAAGTGCTGATGAACCTTTGTGTCCTTTAGAGGAGATAAGACATGTGTCTTGAAATGAGGTCGGACTAATTAAAAACGTGCTTTATTTCGACACGTAAACAAAATGACTGCTGTGCTGTTAAATATGGCTAACAGCCTCGAGAATACAGCTGCGTATTGCCAGATAATAAGAGAGTCATTCTCAGGGAGCAACAGCATCGGCGTACCATAGAAAAGTTTGGTGTACCATACAGTTTAATACCATTACTAGTTTGATAACAATACAGTTATATTTGAAGAAAACAGGTGCAGATTTCAAAAGATTTCCTTTCTGTCTGCTGTATGCCAACATTTAGCATTTTGCCAGCGTCTGGATGCGGTGAGGAATATTGGCAGAGCTGATGCCCTTTAAATAAACATTTTTTTCGCCATAATCTAGCGTGTTTCTGTGTAAAACAGGATAGTCATGAAAAATAAATGGAGATATTTTATCCATCAGCAATTGATTGGATCATAAAAATTCAAAAAGTGGGCTTTTTACCAGAATGGAGTCGGGTGGTTTTATGGAAGGGGTATAAATGTCTTTGGGTCTGAAAAAATATTACAGTACTTTTATTTAAATAAAGAATTGTAAAGACAACATTTTTATTTGGAATAAAACGCACCAATAGACGTAGACCAGGAATGTGTTTCTTAATATTAAAGTAAGGATTCATCTTTGAAGATTTTAATGTTAATTAGACTTATTAGATAGATTGGACTGACACAGCATCTTCTATCTCTCAGTTCCCTGCATGTCCAACTTCACGGCTGCAATGGGTACGGTTCTGTCTCCGGACTATCCCGAAGGTTACGGCAACAACCTGAATTGCGTGTGGTTGATAGTCGCTGAACCGGGCAGCCGCATTCATCTGGCCTTCAATGATTTCGATCTGGAGCCTCCTTACGACTTCTTGACGGTGAGGGACGGGGAGCTCGGGGATGCCTCGGTGCTGGGACGCTTTTCCGGTGCGGAAGTGCCATCCCATCTCACCAGCAACTCCAACATTTTTCAGCTGGAGTTTCAGGCGGATCACTCCATGTCCGGTCGGGGTTTCAACATCACGTACAGCAGTAAGTATCTCCCTGTTTTGAATACCAATTGCATTTAAGCACACCTACTCTTTCCTTATTACTTGGAATGAGAGTAAAGTCATCAAAAATGTATGTAGTGACCATGTAAATAATATATAATGTTATAATATTAAACAAAACTATCCTACATTATGGATTATTTAAGGTAGCAAACTTTTGCCTAGATTACTAACTTAATGTGTTTGCAACCTGGGATGCTTTTTAAAAAAGTTTTCTTTGGTTTTCCTTCACTGTTACCTCAACTTTTTAATGTCCTTTAGATGAAAATGTTTTTAAAATAAATAAAGGGAACTTAAAACTCTTTAAAATGTTTTTCCTTGTGGCAGCATGTAGTGCATACTTTGGTTCTGAATATTTTTATTTATTTATACCGTATTTAAGCTTGTATTTTTTATAAGGTGCATTTTAAAACTTTTTAATAGTGCTGGGCAAAGATTCATCGCGATTAATCGCATACAAAATAAAAGTGATTTTTGCATAATATATGTGCGTGTACTGTGTCTAATTATTATGTATATTTAACCACACACACATTCATATATTCATTTAAATTTTTTTATTTATATATCATTTTTTAATTTATATTTAATATAGATTATATAAAAATATAAATAAATATATATAAACATGTAAATGTTTCTTAAATACATACATAAATGTGTGTGTATATATTTATACATAATAATTAGACACAGCACACGCCCATATATTATGCAAAAAATCACTTTTATATTGTATGCGATTTATCGCGATTAATCTTTGCCCAGCACTACTTTTTAATTGTTACTTATCAGTAAAACTTAATATGATGCTATGCGAACAGGAATGAAGTTTTTTGTTGGCACATACAGCGTTGTCTGATTCCTAACAGTCTGTGAGTAAGACAAATGGAAAGACATATTTACTAGATTTAAATCGTAAGCCATTTATCCACCAGCATCAAAAAGCTTAATCCTGTTCGCCGAACATCAAACCATCAGCTCAGCCAAAACAATCCGCAAATGCCCGTGTGACATGCGAAACACTTTGGATGATTACCCACAATCCTTTGATTTTTACAGCTAGGTATCCCTCTACGTGTCTGCTGTTTTCTTTTCATTTTATTAAGTAAATCACGTCACAAGTGCTCTTCTTTGATGTCATTTATGCAGCGTTTGGACACAACGAATGCCCCGATCCCGGAGTGCCCATGAATGCCAAACGCTTTGGTAATAATTTCCAGCTGGGAAGCTCCATATCGGTCGCGTGCGAGGAGGGCTTCATAAAGACGCAGGGCTCGGACACAATTGTGTGTGAGTTGGAGGCAGGAAAGGTGATGTGGAGCGGACTGATCCCCAAATGTGAAGGTACATTGTCGGGAATTCTGAACTGTTGGGCTTCAGATTTTTCAGAACGTTTTTTAAATTCAATTAGGATCCTTTGAACCTGGCCGTAAAGTGGTTTGCTTCCTCCTCATGTTAAAACTGTACCAACAGTCATTTCTAAAGGACGTCTGACCTGTAATTGGAATTCAGAAGAATTGGTTTGAATGTTGAAATGGTTTCTTTATTGCTCTTTCACTCCTTAAAATCAAGTTTTCAATAAGAACCCAAATGGTTTTTACAGAACCTTTTTAAATAGGTCATATAACTCAGGTCCACTTATAATATTAGTGAAGGTTTTATACTAAATATCTGGTAATTTAGTTTCATTGTGATCATTTCTCACCCTCTCTCTCTCTGAGCATTAAATAAATAATTTTTGCTGTCATGCATTTAAAATTTCTAACACGTCAATACCCGATTTACATATGAAACCAGAAACAACTGAGCAATGCACATGGCGGGTTTGTTGTCGAGACTGGTCTGGTTTGTCTTTTTGTGATAATCTGTCATGATTTGCATAATTTGGATGCACCGATATGGAAATTTTGGCAGATACCGATAACTGATAAGTCTTTATATTTGGGGGCCGATAACCGATATATATATATATATATATATATATATATATATATATATATATATATATATATATATATATATATGCCGATAAATATTCATATTATTTTCACAATGAAAAACTCCCAGACCGTGGACATCTTGTCTTTGCGCTAGACTAGCATACTCTTCTTAAGCCCGCAACACGTGTCATCTTCGTGCTATGTCACAGAAAGCACCAATCAAAACTCCACATGGCCAGCAATGAGCAAGTGAAGTGGTTCAACAAACCAAAATAATCCATCATTTATCGGCTTTCATTTATCTGCCTAATTTTGCTATAAAACCGATAACCGATAATATTAAAAAGAAGCAGTTATCGGCCGATAACAATATGCCAGCCGATATATTGTGCATCCCTAATTTATTGTATACATAAATCTATGTAGAAATAATAAAATCAGACTGTAATGACCTCGTTCAAAATAAAGTACAACACAAGCGCTTTTAGGATACGACAAGCTCAGAGTGCTACACCCATAATTCGTCAGACTTTCCCACATTTACTCTGTTAGTATTGTCTGTTTTTATGGTTAGTTTGCTTTACTCACTGCGTTTCCAATAAAGATTTGCGCAAAAAACTATTGTGAAATGATGCCGTTTCCATTAACCGATGTTATGAAACTAAAACATACACTGTAAAAATGTCTGGGTTATTTTTGACCCATAATGGCTAAATATTGGACAGAACACACCGCTCGCTTAAAATTGACCCAATGCTGGGTTGTTTTAACCCAACTGCTGGGTTGTTATACCCCATGGTTGCATAACATCAACCCAACATTGGGTCATTTTTTAACCCAGCATGTGTTCGGTCCAATATTTACCCATTATGGGTCAAAAATAAATGTGTAATTTTGTTCTCACAATAAGTCATTCCAAAAATCATAGTGATGGGTGTGTTTGACTTTATACGGCCGTGGGCAGGCTGACATGCGTATGACATCAAAATACCGCGAGAGCGACTTTAAAGCATACAGAGCAGTCGACTCCCGAATCGCTCTCGCTGGGTTGTGCTGTCATGCGATTGATGGCTCTTGTGATGCCACATGAAGTCGAACACATCCTTTTCTGTCTTGTCCTCCAATCAAACATACCGTGGCATATTTAAAGAATGATCTTGTGACTTTTGCGCATGTCAGGTGACCTGTAAATGTTTCCATTGCAATTTTCCGATATATTCCTTGTTCGAATTGCCTAAAAAAACCACAATTCACTTGAACATATACACTTTTTTTTTGAGTTTATGCAAAATTGCTGTGTTTCCATTTAAATTTCTTCAATTTGAAGGGTAATGGAAACGCAGATTATGCCTGTTGTACGTCAAGTTCCCCAAAGAATCACCAAAGAAATAATGAGACCATTCAAAAACGTTATGCAGTGAAAATAGCTCTTCATAAGAATCCAGCAAGCACTTTTGCATTAATCAGTCCTTCCAGAAAAACTCTGGAGTTTTTTTGTGATTGTTGCGGGCAAAAATCATTGAACTTGTTTTCTTAATAAATGCAATTTTATGCGATAAACATTGCGGGAATTTGCTCAAATTGCGGCAACTTGCAAAAACTGTTGCAGCTTTTGCAGCTTTTCATTGATGTTCATGTTGCGTAATTACGTCACTTCCTAACATTCCCATGACAACAGGGGACATGGCTGCGGATGTGTGAAGTGATTATGAAATCATGCAAGCCCCGAAATCTGCAATTTATGCTGCGAAAGTGTGGCGTATTTAAAAAATGCGGCCCCTACATAAATATGCAGACTTTGGCTGACTATGCATTGAATCATGCGATCGCATAATCGTGTTTTTCTGGAGGGACTGATTCATATTCGTCCAAACACAGCCCATACATCTAGGCAAATACAAGGCAAAATTGTGTCTGTCTGTGAAAAATAAAAAATAGACATCTAACCATAGCCCAAAAATGTATGAAATTTATTAAATAAATAAAAAAACAAAAAACACCTTGTAATCGTAGACCACGTTTACATGTACCCTCATAATGTGATTATAATGGGATTCTGGCAATATTGCGATTATACTTTACCTCAAGTAAACACAATACTTTGATAAAATAACGAATTAAGCGCATAATCACAGCAAGTATAATCATATTGAAATAGGCAGCATACACCCTTTTTAATCGCAGTATGCGGCCATGTAAACACTTTAATCGCATCTAAACCGCACTAACTGAAGTGCACATGTGTTTTTGTCATGCACCTTAAGCGAGAATTTGTTTTAAACTTGACATTAGGAAAGTTTTTTCTGAACTCTGTCAACACGACTCGCTGTTAGCTGTCAGCCTTGATCCCGAAACAACTCAAATAACGCGGCAGCAACGTATAAAATCGTTACATGCACTGTCCCAAATGGCACACTCCTTAGGTATGGACTTCCTCAAGAGTCCACACTTTCATGACATCATGTAGTGCACACCTTAGGGACCCTTGACAAGAGTTCACGAGGGAGCACCTAAGGCATATTTTGGGACAGACTCAAGCGTCACGCTGGAAATTGGAAGAAAAGATGCCCATCAGTGTGAACTTCTCCCTTGCGTCTTCTGATTGGTCTGACTGCTCTTTCACAAGGACTTTTGTGTTGATAAAGTGAGCGAGTGCAGTTGCATTAAGGGTGCAAAGGGGGTGCTGATGAGCACATTTCGAAGCGTAAAAATGACAGATGGGAACACCCTACGGACTCGTAGACTAAGCGAGCACGCGCAATTTAAGGCCACGAGACCAAAAGTCCACATGAAGTGCACCATTTGGGACAGGGCCAATATTTCCGTCTTCATCATGGCATCGAATAACGAAATACGTCCATAAGAACGTGTTTGTCATTTAATGTAAATAAATTTAAATAGTGGACAATATATGTGAGTTCATCATTTGTGCTCTGCACTGGGTTATGAGTGAATAATAAACACAATCAATAGCCAATCATCTGAAAATAAAAACTGCATATAAGCCGGAGTGAAGAGGCCATTAAGTTATGGAAAAATAGCATTATTGGTGTACATGTAAACTTGGTAAATGTTGACTTTGCTTGCATGATGGAATATAAGACATCTCACAATTTATTTAGGCAAAAAATACATTCAATTTCAAGCTTATTTTAGCTAGAAGTGGGTTACTTATAGCTGGACTATCTCAGGTCTATAGGTAACCTAGAAGGTGAAATGACAGCTATTGCTTGCTGTAAACTGGATCTTTTGCTGATCCCATAAACTTTTTATGGTGCTATGAAAAAACCATGAGCCTTTGTTTTGGAAAGCTTCCTGATTCTCCTCACATATACGTTTGATGATGGACTGGTGTCTGTTTCCCACAGCGCCCTGCGGAGGTCATTTCACAGCGCCGGTGGGAGTCATCTTGTCCCCGGGGTGGCCCGGTTACTACAAAGACTCCCTGAGCTGCGAGTGGGTCATCGAGGCCGAGGTGGGACGTTCCATCAAGATAAGCTTTGACAGGTCTGTTGGATAGCTGAGAGTACAGAACACACTACGCCTTTATTTGGATTCATATCTGGGGACATCAGCCCTGCAGGAGGACTAATCTTTCAGCACATATCACAGTTACGCTATAAAAAAATAGGAAGGCAGCTGGGTTTTATTTATTTAAACATATTTTTATGCAATGGCTGACAGGAAATGTCACATCTTGGTGTCTTTGTGACAGCTGTAGGCTCTGTGATCTGCAAACTTAACTGATATTCATGCCCGCAATGTGACAAAAAGTCAACATAATCAATGTGAATTAAACAGCATCATTGATGCATTAATTAAATATTTGGAAAAAGATTAGTGGGTGTCATAAAAATGTGCCATTAAAATGAATTACTTGAGCTTTTCAAAGTTCACAAATATAAGAAATGTGCAATCACTGGCATCAGTTTTACTTCTGAAGAATCTTGTTTTTTCCAAGGTAGAAATAAGCCGACGCAGCAACATTATTCATACGGTAGCTCCACTTCTGTATGTTTTGTCATCTAATCCTTTGGGTTGTGTAGGTTTTTATAGAGTATTCGGTAACAGTATGCCGTGAAATCCAAGTTAATAAAGTATAATGTCAAATGTAATTGAATGGTAAGCCCTTGCTGATCGCAAGAAAGTTCACGTGTAGAAACGTATGAAGAATGATATTGTTTCAGAGTAATGTTTGTCACAGCGCGTAGACATTGTGCACGCGGGAGACGGTCGCCATTACTGTCTTTATAAAGGATTACCTAGCGTTTCATCGGCTTGGCCCGATACATGTGTGCCCCGCTAGCTGTATAAATCTGGTCCGTCGCGTAGCGCCCGTTGAGCCTCCTGTGAAAGAGGAATGGAATTAAACTATAGTTACAAATGGTTGACTTTATTTCATTAGCATAGCAATGCTTCCCTCGAGTCAGGCATTGAAATGGCATCAGAGATTGAGTCTGATACCAAGACTCCTGGGAGCGAATGCCTGGAGATATAACACAAAAGAGCATTTGACCGGACCCGCTAGGATTTTGGATCTTTGCAAGTAAGGCTTAGCAGCCATTCCTTGACATTATGTATTGAAATATTTTTTTTCTTTCATATTCTGTCATTATGTAGTTGCTTGTTGTGACTGTCTGGCATTGTGTATCATGAATTCAATGAAGTACCTACAGTATTTCTTGTTGACTGTTTAAACAGTACATACTATATAGTATGTGTGGGTCCAGTATGCATTCGAAACACTGCAAACGCCATGTTTGCAATGTCATGTGACTAATGTAACAACTAGGGGTGCACCGAAATTTCAGTGGCCGAAAATTTCGGCCGAAAATGGCATTATCGGTTTCGGGCCGAAATAAAAAATCCAGCCGAAAATGTCAACCGAAAATGAATGTCAACCGCGCCCCTCCCATCTGTGCGCTAGCGCTTGGGTTTCACTCACGGTGATCAGTCGTCACCCACACCTCCCCTCCGTGCTCAAGCAGGTTTCACTCACGGTCGAGCTGTTTGCACGCGTCTGCAAAGATTAAGCATGTCTTGATGTGTAAACTTTAGAGAGAGTCGCGTTAATGTGTCTCATACTGTAATCCATTAGCATACATTTGGCGAATAAAGCAATGAAACACAACGTAATGTTTTTATGTGGAGCGACTGTTGCGCTGTTTGAGATTCACCCTCCTTCTCTGTTTGTGCGCGCGCGTTTAAGTGCCCTCGGTAGTGCACATACTAGAGAGACGCGTTTAAAAAAAAACAAACAAGCAAACATAAAATCTCGCTGTTATTGACAGGGCACATTAAACAAAATTCTCCCCACCGTATTCTTTTTCTAAAAAAAAAAATTGTTTATGTCTTAAGTGTATGTATAGATTACAGTCAGATTAACCTACTTAAGTCTGTGTCATTAATGTTAATCAAACAACCCATGACAAAGAGACCAATAGCTCAAAAAATAATAATATATTTAATTTATACAATAAAGACAGTGTTATGATTCATTTAATTTGATTTCTTTAATGCTAATTTCAGACCTTATTAAATGTACAACTTTGTTCTTTTTTATAAATTTCTTTATTGTTTATTAGATTTTTCCCACCCGCTTTTTGCTGATCGGAAAAATAATCTGATCTGTGCCTCAAAAACTGTAATGTGATCCGAACTGTGAGTTTTTTGATCCGTCACACACCCCTAGTAAAGTTAGTACACAGTGATAGCCATAAATGCATTTGTCCTAATAATTGGCATAATAATTTCTTTCGGTGTTTCGGTTTCGGTTTTTCGGCCTTGGTTTGCTTTTTTCGGTTTTCGGTTTCGGCCAAGAATTTTCATTTCGGTGCATCACTAGTAACAACAATCGTGAAAATAATTAACTCAGGTGTTGTTACATAAGTACAGTTTAACCACAAGCAATACATTTCACTTTTGGCACATACATCACTTCTTACTATACATTTGAAAAGAGTCGCAGGCTACTCATACGGCAAACATATATCTTTTCACATATAATTTGAAATGTGTTTACAAAAAATTTTTTTCAGCAATATATTTTTTGGCCTTTTTTATATATTTTGAAATATATTTTAAAAATAAATATATTTTAAAGCATTTATATTCATGCATTGGTAGAAAAACGCTGTATGTTACAAACCTGTAAATGTAACAGGTTTGAAAAGATATAATAATTTTATATTTTATACATACTTCGTCCCCTTGGAATTATAAGGTTCTATCTGCGTTCTGAGCAGTTTTGAGATATTGAGCTTCAAAGTTTTTGCATTACATAAAGGAAAACTTACATGGGGGAGAAGTTTCTTTCAAACATGAAAATAACAGGGACCCTAAATGCATTCTAAATATACAATATCAAAATCCTCTCAAATTTCTAAATGTGGATTTTTGGAAGGGGTCAAATGCAGATAGAACCTTCTAATTCTAAAATAACACTTTTCGCTAAGAATTATAAGGTTCTATCTGCCAAAACATTATTTAAACATTAAATATAAAATTAATGTTGTAACAATTTTTCAACATGTGTTAGAAAGTAACATTTTAATCCTTTCTATGACATTTAATATTTTTATTTTTAGCAATTTTATCTCTAAAAGTCTGATATTACATTGCTCTTTTACAACATTGCTTCTTCCCTCTTCTGCCTCAGTTTCTCTACCATCGTCCTATATATGTCGGGCTCATTACAAAATAGACAATTTTGTTTACGCATGTTATACCATTCCCTACTGAAAAATCCAGCTAAAACCAGCATAAGCTGGTGAGCAGGTTTGAGCTGGTCTCAAAACTTGGTTTTAGCAGGTCTCCCAGCTTGATTTTAGCAGGTATTGCTGGTTTAGTAAGCTGGTCTAGCTGTGTTTTTGTCACTTTTTAAGCTGGTCTAGCTGGACTTAGCTACTGCCACCTTAAACCAGCTAAAACCAGCTACCAGCTTATGCTGGTCTTTGCTGGATTTTTCAGTAGGATTGAGCAGCTACAGGCTACAATCATTCTGAAATCATTTTAATACTGAGGTAACTGCTTCAACAATCTTTCCCATGTTTACATTTTGACATAACGATCATAACTTACTGTAAACACACTTTTTTGGGTAGGATAGGTTAGTTAGTTTTTTCTGTATGTTTTATCTTAGTGCGTGCCTCTTAATATCAGGAAGATATTAGAAGCTAGCACTGCTGGCTAGTGTGGTGTCTATCAAAACAATCTCCTCAGCAAGACCTAAAACAAAAAAAAAGACTGCCCCTACTGAAAAATCCAGCAAAGACCAGCATAAGCTGGTAGCTGGTTTTAGCTGGTTTGGGGTGGCAGTGGCTGGTATAAGCTGGACCAACCAGCCTGGCAAAGCTGGTCAGGCTGGTGGGTCAGCTGGTCTTCCAGCATGACCAGATAGGTCCAGCTAGACCAACTTAAAAACTGACCAAAACACAGCTAGACCAGCTTAAAAAGTGACCAAAACACAGCTAGACCAGCTTAAAAAGTGACCAAAACACAGCTAGACCAGCTTAAAAAGTGACCAAAACACAGCTAGACCAGCTTAAAAGTGACCAAAATCCAGCTAGACCAGCTTAAAAAGTGACCAAAACACAGCTAGACCAGCTTAAAAAGTGACCAAAACACAGCTAGACCAGCTTAAAAAATGACCAAAACACAGCTAGACCAGCTTAAAAAGTGATAAAAAACACAGCTAGACCAGCTTAAAAAGTGATAAAAAACACAGATAGACCAGCTTAAAAGTGACCAAAACACAGCTAGACCACCTTAAAAAGTGACCAAAGCACAGCTAGGCCAGCTTAAAAAGTGACCAAAACACAGCTAGACTAGCTTGCAGCAATGCCGGCAAAAACCAAGCTGGGAGACCAGCTAAAACTATCTCACCAGCTTAAGCTGGATTTTACAGTAAGGTGAACTTGCCTAAAATTCGGGCTGTCGATCTTAAGGTTTCTTAAAAACTTTGCGTTGCGTGCCATAATCCTCACAGATATTGTGTGTCTGTGATTTTTCCTGTCGTCAAGGACAAGGCCGGCAACACCACATATAGGGACAGTTTCCCGGACAGGGATTAAACTAGTCCTAGAATAAAATAAATGTAAGAGCTGTAAACTGAAAACATATCTTAAAATACATCAGTGCCCTTATAGCCTCAAAATGCACATAAGTAATACTTTTAGTAAGACATGTTTGTTAAATATTTTCTAATGAAACTAAGTTCTAGTTCTGGCTTAAACTAATCTCTGTCTGAGAAACCACCCCATAAAGTTGATCCTGATTGGTCCCCTTCTGTGCATTCGAAGTGCTGATTAGCTCACGCAGATAGAACCTTATAGAGCCAAGTTAGAGTTCGATTTTGTAGATAGAACCTTTTTATTTCTTTAATAAAACGTCCCAAAATGTACAAAACTTAAAATAAAACATAACATAATGTAAATAAGTTGTCACAGAGTAAGAATATGTGAATAACTCAATTTTGACAAAAATGTTAGATAGAACCTTATAATTCCAAGGGGACGACTTATAGTTTATACATTTTATACAAACTTTGATATTTTATAAAAGTAAACATATATTTTTTGACATTATTAAATTAGAAATTGGTGCCACCTGAAATACATTTTCAAATACGTTATATTTTCAAATTCAAAAATAAATTTAATTAAGCTTTACCTTTTACAAAATGTATTTAGCAACATAGTTTCGGCCAAATAAACACTTTTTTTTTGTATGGGTAGGCATACAATATTTCAGTATTTTTAATGTCACTTTTTAAATCGGTCAGCTCCTCAGATCCCATGGCCTCATGGGATAGAAAAGTGTTTGTCCGATGCATACTAAGAAATCTCGATGGTAGCTGTAAACCATGTGTGTATTGCTCTCATATTGTATTTGCATACTGTGGTTTAGGACAATAATAATTTTACATACTAATTTTTGCATACTAAATAGAATAAAAAAGGTGAACACTAGCCCTGCATCTGAAATCACCTTTTTGCATACTTCATAGTAGGTGAAAATCAGTGTTTAATGAATAGTTTGTCTGAAAGGTTTTAGTATGCAAATAATAGCATGTGGGAAATAACCGGATGGTCCAATGCTCCAAAGAAGATTTCTTATTATGCATCAGAAGACTTTTTTATCCCATAAGGGCATGGTAGTTGAGGAGCTGCCAAATTCAAAAAGTTAATAAATAAAAAATACTGTAAACTTTAAATTGCATGTCTCTTTCAAGTGTAGGTGATATATGTACTAAGAAATAACTTCCTTGTTCTTCAATTCTACTTGTTAAACAACACATGAGGAAATTGTTGATAGTATGTTATACTGAAGGTCAACAAACATGGAGAGTTTTTAGAAATCATATGGTTACAGTGCTCCTTAACACTACACACACACACACACACACACACACTCTGGTTTCCGTGTTTTGTGGGGACATTCCATAGACGTAATGCATTTTATACTGTAAAAACTGTATATTCTATTCCCCTTACCTACCCCATTCCCTAACCCCAACCATCACTAAAAACTTTCTCATACTTCACATTTTCAGGAAACATCATTTTGTTTGATTTATAAGCTTGTTTCCTCATGGGGACATCAAAATGTCCCCACAAGGTCACAAAAACACTGGTATTCAAGGCCTAGTCCAAATAAAGCTGACTTGTTCTTGATTTGGACTCGGCATTCAATCTCTGATCTTGGTCTTGACTTGGACTCTAGTTGGATTCGACTACACCACTAGTTGGGGTGCTCAGCTTGTCCTATATGTACATAAGGGGGTGCAATGAAATTCAGTATACCAAATAAATACATAAATAGAATCTTTTCAGTCAGTATTGGACGTTATTATTCTGGGGTGGTTCCTGTGACATGTGGGGTCCCCCAAGGCTCTATTTTGGCCCCTTTATTGTTTTCTTTATATATCCTTCCTTTAGTTTGAAAAGCATGGCTTATGCGGATGATAGTCAACTTTATTTGCCTCTGAAGCATAAAAATTCTGTAGACTCCTTCAGTGCCTGTCTTTCTGATGTCAAAGCCTGAATGTCCTTGAATTTTTTAAAATCTAAATAAGAGTAAAACAGAGATCATTGTGTTCGGCTCTCCTGAAGTCCCAAATATTTATTTTGGAAATTTTGGTGTTTTATCCTCTTCAGTTAAATCAGGTGTTTAAATCTTTGGTGTTTTTTCCGATAGTGCACTTAAATTTGATGGGGAAATAAATTGAGTTGTAAAATAAGGTAAAGATCTTCCTTTCTTTTAAGTACTTGGAAATTGCAATTCAAGCTTTTATTTCTTTTATAATTGATTACTGTAATTCTCTATATTTAGGAATAAATAGTTCTTTAATATCTAGATTACAAATGATCCAAAATGCGGCTGCGCGTCTTTTAACCGGTGTTTGTAAATGCAAAAATATATATTGTTTTGTGCTAATGTCTGTACATTGGCTTCCAGCATGTTTTAAAATAGATTTTTGCTCATTTTTAAATCTTGAAATGGCCTTGCTCCCCTTTATCTCTCCGATCTGTTGTGGAAATATCGTCCAGGAAGAACTCTTAGGTGTGCCAACCAGAGTCTGTTAACTGTTCCAAAGTCTAAATTAAAATCTAGGGGTTATCGAGCTTTCGCCATAGTCGCACCTAAACTTTGGAACACGTTATTGATCCATATTAGAACTTCACCAACATTTCATATCTTCAGATCAAAGTTAATAACATTTTTTTACTAAGGCCTATGACTTGTGATGTTGTTTGTTGTCTGATATATCATTGTACAGCACATTGGTCAACTGTAGTTGTTTTTGATTGTGCTTTATAAATAAATTTTGACTTGAGACTTGAGTATGTACTGTCACAATATATGATTACGGACGCAGGGTTAAGTCCTGGCTGTAATCTTCACAATTACAGGCTTGATACAAAACTCTTTAAAACGGTGGCCTTTGTGTCCAGGGCTAAATCACCTTGGCAGACAATAACCAGTGGCTGTTAAGCTCTTACAAGAACGCAAAGCAACCATGTGCCGTATTTTAACTTCAGGGTGAATCAGTTCACAGCAAAAACCCATCGATAAACATTGCTGCTGTCCACATCTGTGACTTCTCATTCAGTCTGCAGTGGTGTGTAATGAACTGTGTTTGTATTTATATGTGTGGATGGAAATGCATTTCACATCTCAGTTCGTACTGTATTATCTCCATTTCTTTTTCCTGCAGGTTTCAGACAGAACTCAATTATGACTTTTTGGAGGTTCATGATGGGCCTAATCTCCTCTCGCCCCTAATCGCCTCTCTAAACGGCACCCAGGTCCCTCAGTTCCTGTTCAGCAGCGGAAACTTCCTGTATCTTCTCTTCACCACTGATAACAGTCGCTCCAACAGCGGCTTTAAGCTCTTTTATGAAAGTGAGTCGGCCGTTTTTTTACCCCGTGTGCCTTTTCCCTGCGACATGATATTTCAAACTGAATCGTATCAGTCTCTCCACACAAGCAAACAGCTTGAGGATTTCTCTTTGGAACCTTCTCGCTGTATTTTTTTAATCATGCTCTTTCTATTTATATTTCTCCTACTTTCTGTGTTCTGTATTGACAAATACTGCATCCATATTGCAAAACCTTTTGCAGCAAAGCTGTTTACAATGTTGCATGTGGAATAAATCTGTAACATTAGGAAAAGAAGAAACATTAGGAACGGAAAATTCGATAAATTAAATTTAAGTACAATGATGAACGCTACTGAAAAGACCAGCTAAAACCAGTCTTAGCCGGTTGGCTAGTCTTAATTGGTCTCCCAGCCTGGTTTTAGCTGGGTGGTTTAGCTGGTCAGGCTGGGAGACCAGCTAAAACCAGCTTACCCACCAGTTTGACCAAGCTGGAAGACCAGCTTTGCCAGACTGGGAGGACTCTCTTAAACCAGCTTTTTCCATCTTAGACCATCCAACTAGCTTAGCCAAGCTTTTAGCCTGGTCCAGCTGGTTTAAGCTCAACCAGCTGATGTTTTATATTCACAAAGATAAATGTTGCACAGTTAAAAAAACAACAATATTAAACTTAAACTAAAATAGTCATGTTACACAGCAAATTTGTGTTTTTGTTTCAGCTTTTTGTATTCATTGTGCTAAAACTTTGGCTGCATTCAGAGATTGCATTGATGTGTGATGTTGTTTTCAGGTGTTACTCTGGACACACATTCATGCTTGGATCCCGGCGTGCCGGTGAATGGAGTTCGCTACGGTAAGGATCTGTCCATTGGCTCGGTGGTGTGGTTTGGCTGTGAGCCTGGCTATAGACTGAGCCATGAAGAGCAGCTGGTGTGTGAGGAAAATCACTGGTGGAGTCGCCCGCTGCCCACATGTGACGGTGAGCTTCTGTTAGACCTGTCTATCATACATTACACACAAACTCTGTTCAATCAATTAGTTCTCAGTATAGCCGCAATCCGTAACGCGTGCTCTCTATCGCCATCTCTGTTTGAAATTTACAATTGCAGGATACTTTACGTACATACACACTATACTGCAAATAAAGGTGCTTTATGATGTCATAGAAGAACCATTTTTGGCTAAATTGTACCATAAAGCACCTTTAAAGGTCCTGTTCTTTCTGTGTTTTTAATGTGTCGCAATATAACACGTGTTCATGTTTCACGTGTAAAAAAACTCAGTGTACTTATCTCTATAGTGCTGTTTTTACTGTCCTAAAAACGGGCTGATGTCTTCCTTATTCTATGAAGTCCCTCCTACAGAAATACGTACACTGCAAAAATGATTTTCAAGAGAAAAAAAATCTTAGTATTTTTGTCTTGTTTTCAGTAAAAATATCTAAAAATTCTTAAATTAAGATGCGACCCAAACCGACGCAAGAAAATAAGTGTAGTTTCTAGACCAAAATTTTCAAATTTAAGTGATTTTGTGCATAAAACAAGCAAAAAATTGGGTAAGCAAATTTTTCTTGAATCTTTCTTGAATTTAGTGTTTAAGAAAAAATTTCAAGATTTTTTTGCCCATTGGCAGAAAAATACTAAGAAATTTTTTTTCTTGAAAATCATTTTTTTGCAGTGTGGCATTTCCCATGAAATCTGACCGGACAGCTTAACTTATTCATCATTGTTATAGACTGTTTCAGCAGCAACAACATAAACAAATGACTTGACTAAATGCAATTTCTGGTAGACGTCCACATATACTCAAAATAACACCAGCATCCTTTTACAGTAGTTCATTCTAATAAGGGAAATAAATGACAAGTAAATTACCTTCATTCATATAACATATCAAACCCGTATCAACTATTACACTGAGCTAGCGTTACTGTATAAACTTAATGTATACAATGTAAGCTACAGGTCCTTGAATTCTTGCCTGGCTGCCAAACCTCTCCACACAGTTGTGATCTATGATCATCGTCTCGCCTTGTCTTTGGCAAACCAAAACATTTTATTTTCGACAACGTATTTGTTTCGGAGATCAGTTTAGCCATTAGCCAGACTGAAAAATAAATACAGACCAGAAGTTAACTTTGATTCAGATGCGTAACCACGACAGCGGTTCGATGAAACCGTCTATAAGCTTACTATTGTGAAGAAAGGAGACTATTTGTTCAATAAATCATTTTTTTCCAAAAATCCAAAAACCTTCAGAGTGCAGCTTTAAAGGTGCAGTGTGTACATTTTAGCGGCATCTAGTGGTGAGGTTGCGATTTGCAACCAATGGCTCAGTCCACTGCGTACCCTTCGCTTTTGAAACGCATAGAGAAGCTACGATAGCCGCCACCAGAAACATGTCATTGTCGTAGACAACTTAGTAAAAAAAGTTTGTCCGTTAAGGGCTTCTGTAGAAACATGGTGGAACAAAATGGCGACTTCCACGTAAGGGGTATGTAGATAAAAACATCTCATTCTTAGCTAATAAAAACATAACGGTTCATTATAAAAAGGTCTTTATACACCCCTGAAAATATAGTTTTGTATATTATTTTGCATTTCTGTCAAGAGATCCTTTTAAAAATTACACACTGCACCTTTAAGGAAAAAAAATCTTCATTGATTGAATTTTGTAAAAAGTAAAGTTAAAATTAGTAAAGTTGGGATGTCATCTTTAATTGAGAAGGACAATTATTAAAGATAAATTGTTAGATGTATGCCTACAATTAGAAAGAACAATTCAGAAGATTAATTAAAAACAAGTCTTATCTTACACGATTTTGCTTCTCAAGGTTAAATAGATCTTGTTTTACGGATGAATATATGAATATTTTCACTGGAAAACGGCATATTGTCTGAAATAACCTTCCTGTCCAAGGCTTGAATCTTGCTCAACACCAGAAGTGTGTATTAAACTAAATGGGTTCATTTGAACAGAATGTTGCACAATAGTGATGATCGCATGTCTGGCTCATTTGGCTTATTGGATTTGAATGACTCTCTCAGTATGTATGAGCTGAATATGAAGGGAATATTTTGGGGTTCGTCACAGTGCTGGAAGGAAACGACTGTCAAACAGACTTTGAGACTCGGGCAGATGTTGAGCCTCAGGCTGTAGACACTTTTATCATCTCATGGGGAACACCGTTGACATTCATTATCATTAAAGGTGAAGTTGTGGTGAAACTCTCCATGCTTTCTTTCAATTCTGAACTGCAGGCGTTAGTTTAGTCTTTAGCTTAGGAAGCAATAACAATAGCTGAATGCCAGTTCACTTAAAAGGGTCATATGACGTTACTAAAAACATATTTTGTGTAGTTGGTGTGATGCAATGTGTTTACGTGGTTTAAATGTGGGGTGAATGATTTTTGAAAAACACTTTGGAAAAGTCAGGCCAACTATCAAAACACACTTGTAGCCAATCAGCAGTAAGGGGCGTGTCTACTAACCAACATCATTGCGTGGGTTGCGTATGTGTGGGGCGGGTCTATTCATTTGATGAACCCGCCCCACACATACTCAACCCAGGCAATGATGTTTGTTAGTAGACACGCCCCTTACTGCTGATTCTATTGGGGTAGGGGCATGTATGTTTAGGTGATTTCAAATATCAACATTGGCTTTCAGAGATCCCGCCTTTAAGGTAAAAACATACATTATTTTCCACATACTGTACATTATTATTGCTTGTCTATGCCCCGCCTTTCTGAATTGTGTCAAATTTTACAAAGCTCATCGTTCTGAAAAGCGCAGTGAGCTCTGATTGGTTATAAATCATTGTAGTTGGCCAAATGGCTCAGGCGTATGATGGAAATGTTACTCATAGGGTTGTAACGATATTTCACGATTCACGTTATAAAACGTTTCCGTTATCGATTCTGAATCGCAAAGCCAATATTTTGCACAACTCTTTCATGTACTACTACAGCTATTTGATCATTAGAAAGTCCTTATCAATCTAAAATCACAGTTTGATTCGTTTATAACATGCATTTGAAAAAGCAACACTCGTCAAACATAATCATAATACATATATTTTATTATCATAAAAAAATACCTGTAAATGTTTGAAGAACAGCGACATAAACATACTTATACATTTCCTGGAGCTGCCTGATAATGGTATTTCTTCTGTGGCGCACATTGACTTTCTGCACGAGAGCGCCATCTGGCTTTTGGGTGTAGCGGCATTTTACCATAATTAATTGAGAAGCATAGCATAGAAAGCATATTGTTACACCCCTAGTTACGCCCCTTACCAAAACATGACGGCGGCAACAATACTACAACGTGAATACAATCTTTTTTTCGCATATAGATTTGCGCGGTGCAAATCTTCCAACACTGTGCCGTAAATATGTGGGGGTGTTTCGAATGAGGTGTTTAAGAAAGGTGTGCATGAGCCTTCATTTTTATAAAGTATATATTTTTGGGTTTACGACTTTAATTTTTCGACTTTATGGGTCTTCTTTATGCACGGACAACTTTTAACACTCCAACGACAAATGAAGCAATTGCGATATGATATCAAAGTACCGTGAGATCAGACTGCTTGTTATGCTTGCTCTCGTGGCACAGTAATGTCACTCGCAAATCGTTCTGTGCAACGCCGCATTAAAAGAAAGGTCGCCCCCTAGTGGTTTGGGGGGCACTGTATATGCAAATTTTAAGAATGCTTAGTATTAAAATTCTGTTTTTGTCAGTAAGGGAAATCATTATTTGACTGGTAAATGATAAAGAATGATTTGCCATTTTATTTATTGCATTGCAACAGATTGACAGATTGAAAAGCAGACATGCTATTTAATCTCTCCACTTTGCGTCGTGCCGCATCACCACCTTTGGGTGTGCATTATTTTCTTATATTTCATTGACTTGTCGTCAATTATTCCATATGTAACTTTTGATACTTTGCATTAAAGGTGGCCCTCCTATTGACTCTGACCTATCGGTGTGGCTCTCAATAAAAAAAAAATAGTGAAGACCATTGACCTAATGCATAAATGTTAATGTAAGATAGCTTGCTAGGTTTTGCAAGAGAATCTACAGATAACCCCACTGTATATATCACGATTTTAGGTTGTGTGTATGTTTGAAATAGTATGCATAAAATATGTGTTGTTTACAGTGGATTGTGTGCATGCTTTTTGAGCTAATAATATTACCCATAAGTCCTTGCTGTGCAATATAGTTTGTGCTTGTTCTGTTTGAGCTTTTTCTACTGTAGGAAAACAAATGCAAAGCTACCACAGCAGTTTTAAAAAGTACGAACCTAAAAATAAAACTGAATTTTCTGGAGCTAAATACAGCTGGATGTGCTTACATGCAAACAGACCCTATGGGATAAAGCGGTCTGCATCATGATGATAAAGTAGTTTATCTTCAATTCAGTCTTATTGCATACTCAAGCATATACAGTACTTGATTAAAGGTATGTGAATTGGATCTCTCTGGGTTAATGAACTGGTCACCACAGTTTTTTGTAGATGAATCTAAAGGGCACTATTAAAATTTTTACTTGTATTTTTCCAGCTAAAGGGCACTAAGCACTATCAGAGCACATGAAAATAGGAGCATTTTAAAATTACCTGCTGTGCAGGTTCACGATGTTGTCTGCGATTGTGACTAGTGTTTCTCATTAGAGGGTCGCTGTTGGTCTTAAATGTTTTTTTTCTGTGGTTTGACCATTACTCAAGATCTATATTTCTCCTTAATCAATATCTTAAACCCTGGTGAGATAATGCTACAAGCTTATTTCATTTAGTGGTTTGTAGGAAACACTGTGATAATGTTTCTGCGGACACATTGAGTTGCTCTACAATTGATGTGTGTGCCCCGAGGAAAAGAAATGAGAGGGTCTACCAATGCCCTAAACTATACAAAGTATACATTTCATATCTTTTCTCTGATAGCACATATTTTAGATTGCATTAGTAATACATAGGGCTCTCAAGTTTTATCAGCAGTTTGGAATGAAATTGCATTTGTTCACTCAAATTTTGCATCAGCGGCTCCTCGGCCCACCCAATTCTCTCAAGTTTTTGATGGTAGTTCAATTTTATCTATTGTCCATACAGTAAGTGACCAGCACAAATCACAACAATCTGATAAAAGACAGACAAATTCATCCTAAAACATTTGTGCATTGATGCCTCACATCGTGCAGTTTGTTTAGGAGTGTGGTGTGGAGGTCTGGATTCCCGAAAAGGATTCTTGTGGTGCAGGATTAAATTTCAGAGTAAACATCCTTTGACAAAACAGCATATCTGCAGTTCATCCGTTCTTACTGACCACCTGTACAACCATTGTGATGAGCTGATCGGTATTGAAACCGTCTTCAGTAAAGTTATTTTTTGCACGGATGTTTGAAACAGTTTGTCGAAAATTACATAATTTGTCAGTAGGGAAAGTATCTGGGTTTTGTTTATGTCATATATTGCTTGGATTTTTAAGTAATAAGTCCTATTTAATAAATTTTTTTCTGTCACATTTTGCATCAACCATAAATGTGTTTAAAAAAATTCTGCCCTGTAAACCTGGCAAGTCTTTGCATCCCGGTGTTGCAACGAGTGCCCCTTTTAAAGAGAGCGCATTTAGCCATTGTGTTCGGTTTTTGAAGGAGAGATGCTAAAATGGTCGTCGAAACATTCTTTTGTTAAATAGATGTTGGATAAATAGTTTGGTTCATAGTTAATTTCACTGCGCACTATAGTAACTATAAGCCAACGTTTTCTCTTTATTCATATTTTGCTAATAATTTAAAGGGATAGTTCACCCAAAAATATAAATAATGTCATTAATGACTCACTCTCATGTCGTTCCAAACTCGTAAGACCTCCGTTCATCTTCGTAACACAGTTTGAGATGTTTTATATTTAGTCCAAGAGCTTGTTAAACTATACTGTCCATGTCCAGAAAGCTAATAAAAACATCATCAAAGTAGTCCATGTGACATCAGTGGGTCAGTTAGAATCTGTCGAAGCATCGAAAATACATTTTGGTCCAAAAATAACAAAAATGACGACTTTATTCAGAATTGTCTTCCCTTCCACGTCTGTTGTGAAGCGTATGCGCCAGACTAAAGCCACGTGACTGCAGTGACACGGATGACATGTTATCCTCAAACATGTTTGCAAAGTAGTTTTTTTCAAACTTACAGTGTGGGTCTCCCTCAGACTGTAAACAAAGCCCGGGTGCACACACAAAAAAAAATCAGCTGGGGTGCACCAGATAACACGTCAGCCGCATAGTACGTCATGTGACTTTAGATGCTGAATAAAGTCATAATTTTTGTTATTTTTGGACCAATGTGTATTTTCGATGCTTCAACACATTCTAACTGACCCACTGATGTCACATGGACTACTTTGATGATGTTTTTATTACCTTTCTGGCCATGGACAGTATACCGTACGTATATTTTCAATGACCCAGATAGCAAAAATATCCGCATAGCTTCTTTATGCCGCCAGCCCCAAGCTGTCGGCTATAGGTGCGTCCCGCTGGCGGGGATGAAACTTTTGCCGGCGAATACGTCACTCTGATTTGTTGCGAGATGCCGCCAGCATGCAGCCGGCGGACCGACTGCTTAATTTATGCAAAAGCGGCTGCTGCGGCGGTCCGCCGTCAGACCTGTTTGCGATTACGCCCTTATGACGCTTACTGCCGCCAGAGCACCGCCGGTGGTCCGCCGACTCATTGCTATCTGGGGAAGGAAACGATTCAGGAAACGAGATCAAAATTTTGTGGGATCCGTCGTGTTGGGAAGAAAACCAGCGGGTGAGCACAAAGTGAATTTTAAGCAGGTGCGGGTGGGTGCAGAATAAAACCTCGCGGAAGCAGGATGAAAGAAAGTCCCGTGCAGACCTCTAGTGGGCTGTTACTAAAGTGAATAGACTTTTGATGTTTGCTTTGGCTACAATAAAACTAAAAAGTGGCTTAGAAAATTAAATATTGTAAAAACTTTGGGGTTGACTCTTTTTAAGCTACCTCTTACAGTAACATTAACTGTACAGTACAGCCTCCTTGTAGCAACGTTCTGACAAGCTTTGCATTGCAGAGTTTTACTCAGAAAAGGTCAACTCTAATTGAAAAAAAAATTCAGTTATCTTATTTCCTTTGGTTGAAATGTTAAACTTGGCAGGTGTAAAATATTTGGAGTCTCATAATTACTCTCATTAAACTTTCAGTGGTATTTTCCCTTCTGGTGAAGGTTAGTTTGTGTCCCGGTCAAGCACCTGAGCTGAGATCTGTTTTAATGACAAAATACAGAGCACTAAATATAATATAAGAATGGTTGCATCTGTGCACGTATGTAGTTTCTGAGGCTTTTAAGATTCACTGGATGTCTTCCTGCAGCTCTGTGTGGAGGTGATGTGCAAGGTCCAGAGGGAATCATCCTCTCTCCCGGCTTTCCAGAGCTCTATCCCAACTCATTAAACTGTACCTGGACTGTGGAGGTCAGTCACGGCAAAGGTACGTAACTGAGATACCGCACATTAATCGTTATGTGCTGTCAATAAAACATGATGCCTGTCCTCTTGATATGAGAGCTGTACAAGCTGCAGATTGTACTGTATTCGGATCAGTCTTTATCTTAAATGTTTATTAACCTATCTGTCACATGATGTATGCATGTATGTGACTCTTTAAATGTTCAAACTGTAGAGTAATGCTTTGACAAACAAATACCTCAAATTCAGGCCAGTTTTGCTGTGTTTGGCAGGTGGGCTTGAGTTACAGTGTTTACTTTTTGGGGACTTGACTTTGTGGTGGAATTTCAGCAATTACCTGATAGATTGAGACGAGACAGCATAAATGCTTAAAGAAGAACAATTTAATGTTTTACTTGCAAGGACTTCCACATACAAAGCAATCAAATCAATGTATAGCAAAAGTCACTCTCTCTGCCCTTGCTGGGCTTTTTATAGGACTAGTTAACCCAAACATGCATCCTTCGAAAGCAGATGTGTATGCAACTCTCTCTATTGCCCCAGACTATTGTTGTTATACAGTAACTACTTTCTAATGCATTAATATAAGACAGAATAAAATAAAATTAGAATAAGAAATCACTTTAGAAAATTCCCATTACAACTTGCGAATGGTTTACCAGTAACGCACTTCACCTTTAAAGATGTGAAAGGCATGAAATGAAGCGTTTCGTGATTTGTCACACCATCTTTATAGAAACTGTGTGCATTAAAATGTTCACCAGAATTATAATCGTACTCTCTTGAACACCACTTACCTTTGATTAGCAATAGGTAGCAATTACAATTAGCATTAGCGAACAAAAATGGAAAACTGAGAAAGAAAACCATATAAAAAAAAACATTTATAAATAGTGATATTTATGTGCCATGTCAAGCACCCATGACTTTAAATTTTATTGGACTGCAGTGTTTTTAATGCAAATAGTCAGTGTTTAATTCATAGACATGTTTATCTGACATTTTTAAATATCCTCACAGCGTATTTTAATATTTTTATCCTGTATAAATCGTAAATGTAGTAGGGGAGAGTGGGGCACAACCTAGCGCTTTTTGGTTTTTGCTCAATCATTCAAAAAATATTTGAGTTTGATGAATTATATTTTTACACAAGCAACACACACATCTCTGCTACAAATGAACATTTGAAATTTGTTTTTATTGCTTACAATTCTTGGACAATTACACCAAACGTGACAGAAGTGCAAACGTTACAACTTCCCAATAGGTGGGGTTAATTGTAACAGGCAGGAGGTTAGTTGTAACACTTGCTAAAAATTAAGTTTGCAGGCAAATATTTCAATACTAATTTGTCTGTATACTTGAAGTGGATATTGTTTATATATCTGTCTATAATAGACAGGTATCCACACTGTATTCATTCATCCAGCCCTTTTCTAAAAATAATTTAATTATAAATAGATACAAATGTCTAAATATGTGAGAAAAAGCAGCACAATACAAAGTTTTTTTTTTTTTATTTGTGACCCAGTCTGTAATAATAACCATACTGCAGTTTTAATATCAAATTCTGAGATAATGAGCATCAATGTCTAATTTTAGCCATTCATTCAATTATGATTCCAATCTTTGACGTGACCTTATTCAATCAATATTAAAGATATGAAAAAAAATACATTTGACAAATGATTTTTGATAAGACAGGCACATTTATTTTGTTGGCAGTCAGCAATCATTCAGGTGTATCCTATTTAAAACAACGGCAAGAATTACGCTAACGTTAGCGGTTTTCATTTCGTAAGTGCTGAGGGGTTAGTTACCGTATAACACAGCGTTACAATTAACCCCACTGGTTTACATTTTTTCAAGCCCACCAAAAAAGCTGCGAAGAGCTGCAGCCGATTTTTAAAATTATGCTATGTTTTAGTCAACAAGACAGATTAATATGACATAGCATTGGATTTGGTGTCTTACAACCCACCTTAGAAACCAAAAAAAAAAAAAACATTACATGGCACCAAAACACTCGTTCATCAATAACTCTCTGGAAAAATATTATACATTTCCAATAATTTGGAAATTTGGAATTTTGACAGCATTAAAAAAACGCTCAACCTTGTGCAACAATGTAAACAGTCCCGTGTTACAACTAACCCCGCATTAGCTTTTGCCCCGCGCACCCCTAATATATGTTTGACTGAATTGCAGAAATTTCCTTACAATGCCGGGTTGTTTCAACCCAAGGTTGGTAAAATATGGACAAACTCAAAAACTGGTTTAAATTGATAGAAAGTAACCTAACCACATATAGGTTAGCATAAATTAATTTAAACTAGGGATGCACCGATATATATCAGCCAATAGTTGCTATCAGCAATTTTACCCACTACTGAACATCGACAGACTGTTTAGAAATAGTTAATGATAAGGGCAGATTTTATTCTGGAAATCAAAGGGGGCAGAAAAATGCATCATAACTCATACAGTGTGATTATTTGATCTATTGGTTGGGTTTGTTCATATTTTCCTTAACCATGGCCTGAAAAAACCCAAAGTGTACTCTGGTGCTAATATGACATTTAAATGAATTTGGATTAATGAATAATATCAATTTATCATTGAAACGTGATAAAGTTCTTTTCTTGTATCTATGATGACATTACGATGTAAAAACGCTTAGTGTCAGATGTCATCATCTGATTTTCCCCCTTCTGCTCAGGAGTGCAATTCACATTTCACGCCTTTCACTTGGAGGATCATCATGACTACCTGCTTTTGACCGAGAACAGCAGTTTTGTGCGTCCCCTTGCCCGGCTCACCGGTTCACAGCGACCCCCGCCAATCAACGCCGGCCTATACGGCAACTTCAAGGCACAGCTTCGCTTCATCTCTGACTTCTCCATCTCCTTTCAGGGATTCAACATCTCTTTTTCAGGTACAGTAGGAGAAAAGCTGCATTGCACGTTTACCGTATGCATTGAATATCCAGATGTTGTCCCACAATGCATTGCAGTTAACTTGTTTCCATTACCTGATCATTGAAACGGTATACTTTGCATACTATGTAGTATGCAGTGGCTAGTGTTGCATTTATAAAATAGGTCATACTATAATTGCTTGTAAATTTCTTTTACGTAAACAAAATGAGTCCCATAAACTCTTAAACATTACCGTTTATTACAAATGGGACAATTTATGGAAGAATACAGTTAGTTGGTTTACAAATTATATACACAACTTTGCCCCGCTCATATTTAACAATAAAACCCAGCTTTTCTCATTTATTTAAAGTGTAACATTTTACATCCGAATGCTTTTGCTAATGAATCGAGATATTTACTGGCCCGTAGCATTTTTATTTTATTTGCAGAAACAATACTTGTGTAATCAGGGGACAAAATCCGAGGTTATTCCAGGATGAGAACGACCATCGCCGTCCGAGCCTACATGTCTGTTTCTATGAAAAGTCACGGCACCAATTAGATATAGATGCTGCGCGGTACATTGATAAAACGAATCGATTGGCAACGGCTCAAGTTGCGTCTCAGTGGCATATTGAAAGTCAAGGATTTATCAGCAGTGCCCACGGTCTGCACGTCATACTTCAGGAGCTGAACTGCTGGTGATATCAGCTCTCGCTTCGGGCTGCGTTTTTCCATTAGTCACAGATTCCCCATCGGATCGTCCTTCTGCGCTGCATGGCCACCACCGCACGCCCAGCGGGTCCGGGGTTAAACCGACCTACCGTCTAATGGAATTAGTTTATCCACTATTTTGATGTGAAATGGGAAACGGATCTTACAGTACTTGACAGCTAAATATGAGTTTGTAGTCGGAAACCGTCATGAAATGATTTTGAAGCAGTTTCATGTGTTTGAGCTCTGTTCATTGCTGAGTCAAAAAAGAAGATTATGTTGTGCTTATATTTTTGCATAATACAGCTACTGTATATTGTACCACAACTATTAAAGGGATAGTTCTGGCAAAAATAAAAATTACCCCATGATTAACTCACCCTCAAGCAAACCAAGATGTATATGACTCATACAATCGGAGTTATATTAGAAAATGTCTCTTCCAAGTTTTATAATGGTAGTAAATGTTAAACTGATTTTAAAGCCCCAAAAAAATCCATCCTTGACATAAGTAATCCACATGGTTCCAGGCGGTTAATAAATTTGTGGGAAAATTATCAAGATTTAAAACTTTATAAATGATAATAACCACTCTAAAAAAGGATAGAAAATTATATTTTTGTACACATGAAATGTTAACACATTATGGGCCATATTTACTAGCAGTTTGCGCCAGCACAAACCATCATTTTGGGGTTAAATAACGACTGTCGGATTTACTAAAGATGCGCAGTGGATAATTAGCGCTGAACAGGTGTGATCTAGTTATTTTTGAGACTGAGTTTATTGCATATGCATTATTAGGAGTTTCCTTTTCAGACGCTAAATTTTTGGGAGGAGTATATTTAAATGATTCAAGCAATGCGATTTAATAATGTTTGCACGTTTGCTATGACTGGTATTTGCGCCATTATTTAATGCCGAAAAAGCATGTCTTAAATTACTTTTCACTTTTACATTTTTAAATATTGTCCTCCCATACAGTTTGCTTCTGAAAGGGAAACTCCTAGACCACACATTTTCAGCGCTAATTATCCCCTGCGCATCTTTAATTGTTTTTTCAATTGCAGCCATTTTAAGCGCAAAATGGTTTAAGACATGCTTTTTAGAGTTAAATAATGTTGCATATACCAGGCATATCACACGCGCAAACCTTGGTAAATCGCGATGCGTGAATCATTTAAATATATACATATTATATTGAATATAATATACAATCTGAGGAGTATTTACATAGTAACATGTAAGGGTATATGAGATTAAACTCCGGTAATTTACGTTCGGTTAATTACATGAACCCGCCTTCAAAGTTTGTATTTAAAATAGGGAGGTAGTATAATAGATAATCCAAACAGCACCACCGAAAATGTGACGTCCTTTAGGGATGTAACCAATCGCTCGCTCGTTCCTCCATCAGCCAATGACTTCATGGAAAATATTAATAGACAAAACATGTAGCCAATTATATGATGAATTCAACAATCTCTGTAACTTATGTGTGTTTCAACTGACAGACAGATGACGTCAAAGTACCGCAAGAACGAGTCGAAATTAGACTACTCTGTAAGATTTCTTGAAGAGCTCTCGTGGTACTTTGACGTCATCCGATTGCAGCGCACATAAAGTCGAGCAAGCCAGTGACGCGGCTGACGTACGACGCGGCTGACTGTTATCTGTTTCGCCCTAGCTTCTTTTTTTTTTTTTTTTTGTGCGCCCAAGTTCATTTACAGTCTGGGGAGATGCACGCTATAAGTTTGAAAAAAAAAACTTAGCAAACATGTCTGAGGGACAGGTCAGCCGCGTCACTACAGTCACGTGACTTCACGCGGTTCACAACAGAACCATGCTGAAGACCATGCTGAATAAAGTCGTAATTCTTGCTATTTTTGGACCAAAATGTATTTTCGATGCTTCAACACATCCTAACTGACCCACTGATGTCACATGGACTACTTTGATGATGTTTTTATTACCTTTCTGGACATGGAAACCGTACATAGATTTTCAATGGTTGGGACAAAAGCTAAAAATAAATTTCTTTCCCGAAAGTTGTGTTGCCGACTTGTGTCACTGGTTTCCCTGACGGGTCACATATTCTACTCCCATAAATTTTGCGTCTGAAAGGGAAACTCCTAGAAATTCATATGCAATAAAATCAGTTGCAAAAATAACTAGACCACACCTTTTCAGCACTTATTATCCACTGCGCGTCTTTAGTAAATCCAGAGAGTCATTATTTCAATTATAGCCATTTTAAGCGCAAAATTATTTAAGACGTGTTTTCTTTGCATTAAATAATGACACATATACCAGACATATCACACGCGCAAACCTTAGTAAATCGCGTTACGTGAATCATTAAAAATATTCTCCTCTCATAAATTTTGCGATTAAAAGGGAAACCCCTAGAAATGTATATGCAATAAAGTCAGTTGCAAAAATAACTAGACCACAACTTTTCAGTGCTAATTATCCAATGCGCGTCTTCAGTCAATCCCGAGAGTCGTTATTTACTGCCAAAATGATGGTTTGCGCTGGCACAAGCTGTTAGTAGATCTGGCCCATCATGAGTTTTTTTAACACATTATGTGTCATCAAAATGTCTTGTTCCAATTAGGGCTGCACGATTCTGTATATGCAAGCGAATCGCCGTCATTTAGAATGAAGATCGCATTTATGTATGAATCGAGAGCGTGATTCTTTTTTCGATTAATCTTGCAGCCCTAGTTCCAATAATATCAAAGATGTGTCTAGTTAGGGACAACACATTAAGGGCCCTATCTTGCACCCAGCGCAATTGACTTTGTCAGTGACGCATGTATCATTCGTATTTTGCACCGGCGCACAGCGGGTTTTTCCCTCCACAGACGCACGTCGGCAAACTAGGTAATGAACTTGCGCTCCCTGGGCGGTTCAGCACAAAAAAGGAAGCGTGTTCCGGTGCAAACCATCCCTGATGCTATTTTGCAGTTTCAAAAAACAATTGGGCTACTAACCAAAAAAAAAAAACTAGTCTAAAGTCAGTGGCGCATTGCGCGTGGTTCATTATGCTATTTTAAGGGCGCATGCTTGACCATAATGTATAGCGTGCACAACGCGCACACACTTTGCTTATCTAATCTACACAGATGCAACAGTTATTTTTGCAAATCATAAATTGTTACAATAAAAAAATATTAATACATGAGATAAGGGAAATTGTGGTGAGCATTGTGGTGATAGTTTTTATTTATTGTGTGGCTGCGTTAAAAAATTCTCATGCAAATAAGGATTAAAATATTTTCATAAGTTGGCTGTATTACATTTATTTTATGTAAATAATAATTAAAATGTTTTCATAAGAAACCTTAATGTATATGAACTTGATTTGTAAGTGTACTTTGGGGTTGGACCTTGCTTGCGTTTCTTGGGTCCGATTTCAAAGCCCCCAAACTACCAGCGGTGAGGGTGGACGCAGCGATGTCCTCTGCTGGCGTCAGGTCCTGTGTAGAGGCAGATCCACATCCTGTTACACGGCATGCCCGAATTATGCTGGCAAGCTTGGGATTCCCCCGTCTCCTGACATCATTGTAGCACTTGGCGCAACGATGGGGATGCCAGCTGATAAGACAATTGTGGCTATTTTCTCTCACGCCTGTTTAACCTACGCTGATTTGGGCGGGTTTCTCCCATCCCCATACAAAACTTCTTTGTCTTTGACTGCTCTTACAAGAACGTGGGTCTCCTCGGCTGTGAACCGCTCCTGGCGTGCGCCTGGTAAATCCGTCATAATAATAGCAACCCGCCATGGAACTTGCGCCCTTGCGTTTAAAGGGAATGTTGGATAGCGTTCTGATTGGTTTATTTGACGTTACGCCCAAACCACACCTATGAATAATAAACCTACTTCAGATCAACCCCTTATTGATTGGCGCCTGGCACAAGAGTTATTTCTCCCGCCGGAAAAATAGCAACAGCGCCCAAGATCCGCCCACAAAGTCACTTGCGCTTCGCACTTGCGTTTCAGATCGTTAAAATAGGGCCCTAACTGTTTTAAGAGTGTAGCTTCTGGTAACGGTCAAGCACATTCATGACCGTAAGTTGTCAGCGTATGATGTAGCGCACTTTGTCCATTGAGAATAGGTGACTCTCGTGAGAACGGTACTGGGTGTGGAGAAACTACCAATGATGTTTGAATCTGGCACAAAACCCGTGCACGTGTACAAATGCAATTTGATAAGTGTCGATTCAAATTCACATTCAGGATAAAAAAACATGTTGCCTTTGAATACAGTACATGCAATGCTGTTTAGTCATCATTTATATTGGTGAATGTGTATGGGTCATATTGGTTTACATGAAACGTTTCCTTTCACAGAAGGAATGACTACATAAATTTGGATGATGTTAAGTTGGCAGACTTTGAATTTTTGGCCAAACTTGTCCTTTAAGGTCAAAGTCATAGATTTTTAGAGGACACGTCGAGAGAGTAGCGCCGAGAGCCCACAGGGTTTTGCTGGTGTTTACAGAACCATCATATACATTAATTAAGGGCTGAAGTTATGAATACTCATACAATTATCCACACCCTGACTTTCTGTATTAGCCTAATATCAATTCCCAGATGAACACTACGCTTGACCTTTTACTGGTATTGAATATTGATGGGATTGACAGAAGCAGGCATGCATAATGTGAAAAAATATGAGGTGTGAAACTGCAGACAAAGACCTTCTGCCATTAGCATTTTTTTGCATTAAGTTGAGAGAAAGTTCAGGGGGAAGAATTGATTTTTTACAGAAAATGAAATCTATTAATTTTCTGTCCGGTCACAGACTGACACGGTGGATGTATTGATATGCTAAACACGTCAGTCTTCCTCAGAGTAAATTTGAATATGGAGATAATTGTTGCTCAGAGGAGGTAAAAAGGGACAAACAAGCAATTTGTGTCTTTTTGCCATTGACCATCAAACTCGGT
The DNA here is from genome assembly GCF_027580225.2 of Misgurnus anguillicaudatus. Lineage (NCBI taxonomy): Eukaryota > Metazoa > Chordata > Actinopteri > Cypriniformes > Cobitidae > Misgurnus > Misgurnus anguillicaudatus. Next base: position 37,377,815 of record NC_073346.2, on the reverse strand, counting down.
GCCAGTATCTCATTTATACCACACCTGCGGTCCTTTGCATGTCATTTACATATAAGGAAACAATGAGAGATTTTTCTATGCTCACTCTACATTAATGGGTTGTTTTACTGTTTCAATAAAAGCCGGGTTATCCTTACACTCCGTGATTCATGATCTTTAATTACACAAGCAATTATAAAGGCTAAACTACCAACCAATTATAAATCCAAGCTTTAAAGGTAGCTTGATGGTGTTACATCCATTTCTTGATAATGCTCATTAAAAATATTGTCTTGTGTATATATTTATTCAAACATGACACACTTTTGTCTGAAAAAAAAAGTATGGATGCTGCAGTGGCGTGTGGTGACTTTTTTCCGAGGAGGCACAAATGCGAAGCTTGTCAAAACACAGGAACCTAGGCAGTGTTCGAATTATGTCAAAAATTAAAAAAATGTTGATCCAGGATCACATCTTACTTTGTGAAATCACGGCGACCCTATAATGATATGGGGCTTGGTTGAGGGGGCTTAGCTAGGGGACCCCCATAATCTTTGACATAATTCGAACGCCTAGGTTCACATGACACGCCGAAAACATATTTTAACATGATGGGCCACACACATGATGGGATAGATACAAGTTTTGACGAGCTTCGCATTTGTGCCTCATTTGCCTTGATTTGGCCGTGAAGTAAGATGTTATTCTGGATAAACATTTTTTGTTGGTCCTGGATCAATGGAAACGCCAAATTACTCTTAACTCAAACCCTAACCATTTTTACCCCTCAAATTAGTGTCCCTCAATGCTTATTGGAGGTCCGAGACCACCCCAGACCCCCTCGATTCGAACACTGAACCTATGTGCATCACACGTCATGTCTAAATACGTGCCTGCCGCAGACGCTTTGAAGTGGATTATGATTAAAAGAGATGCTCATGTTTGCTTAATATTTTCTTAAAGTGTTAAGCTAGTATCTTGTGAACACGAACGTCTCTTTTATCAAAAACCCTTTCGACGCACCTGCAGCCAACATGAGTGCGATGCACATAGGTCCACATGACGCACCGAACACATATTTTGACATTACGAGCCACACATATGACATTCAAACACATATTTTGCATTACTGTCTCCTCGGAAGAGAAGTCACAGGTGTGGTTTTGAACCCGTTAACTGGCGATGTCCTGTGAGCAGGACACCAAAGTTTACTTTAATATTTTTCATGTAAATGTTAATCTATCACGACAAACTATATATTGTTGGAAAGGTCTAAGAATGTAGTTTTCATATTTCAAAACCTTTTAGCAGTAATAATAATGCAGTTACTGTAATTTATTCACTTGTGACAAGAGTATGCAGCAAGCCTCACAGCAAACCAACACAAACCTCATTTTTTTGATAATTTTATGTATCAGGTTACTTTGCAGTTCGGGCGGCACGCTTAAGCTGGGAAACCCTACCACCTTAACTAGGTCGTCCAAAAAATAATAATAATTCGCTCTACAAAAGTAGAATAGCGTGGATGCGCTTCACACCGCGAGCGGGCACGCGCGCCACACGATCAAATGAGAGAAAGACATGCTCTGTCACTGTCTGGAGGATAACTAGTAGCCAGTTGAAAAATTTCATCATGACGTGTACACCCCGCCCCTTTGATTGCCACGCCCCTCGGTTACGCCCACCCGCCCAACCCTACCACCTTAACTAACAAATTATCTGCAGGAAACCCTGTATATTAAAATAATACTATATTGCATTTTTTATTCATTACAAATAAATGTAAACTGCTGTAAAAATATATTTTCACCTCCAGACACTTCCGTATAAAAACGTTAAAGTGTCTTCTTTAAAAGAAGACCAAAATTGGGCTTCTATACCAAAAAAATGCCAGAGTTATATTAATTTGAAGGTGTACATCACCTTTTCACCACCCCCCCAACTCAAAACAGGCTGCGCCAGTTAAAGGATTAAAAGGTTACCGCACCAATGACACCTTTTGTGCATTTGACGTTTTCTTGCTCTTATATTTCGGTTAGTAATTTCTCTTTATTTGCAATGAAAGTGTTATTAGTCAATAATTGAAATGTCTTATTTTCACATAATTTGTCAATTTAGTCATTTAATTGGTATTTAACAAATTGGACAGTTGCAAAATCACTAAAAGTGCAACTAGAAACATGACAAATGATGAAAGTCAAAATTAATAATGGAAATAAGGAAGAAACTGAACCATTGAATGCATTTGGCTGGCATATTCACGTTGTATTCAGGTCCAAGTATTCACAAGGAGCACAAGTTGAATGTGATCCACGGTCGTTTCATATTTCGTCTTCCATGCACTTAGAGGACTTTGCTAAGAAATCGACATGGCATTTACGTAATTCTACCAACAAACAGGTATTTCTGAACGACCTGAGGCTGGGATTAAGTGGATTTGAAGTGAAAGTATTTGCTGAATGTATAATACATGGCGAGAGCATTTGGTTAATATCATTATCTCATTTTTGACTGAGGTGGCGTTTAGCTGCTTTTGCACCTGAGCTCTTCACTTACAGATCAAATCTTGCATGCAAGTGGCTATGGGTTAAAGTATCCACCCAATGCAATGCAATAAAGTGCCATTTTTATAATAATGACTCCAACAGCTGACATTAATCCCTTTCATCATGTACATTTAAACGTTCAGTAAAGTTCAATGATGATAACTCTGTTGATAAACTTGTTCATTTTAGAATATGACCTGGAGCCATGCGATGACCCCGGTGTGCCCCAGTTTGGCAGACACAGCGGCGGAAACTTTGGCATCGGTGACACGCTGTCGTTTTCGTGTGACCCCGGGTATCGGCTGCAGGGCGCTCGTGAGATCTCATGCCTGGGCGGCGGGCGGCGCATATGGAGTGCACCTCTGCCAAGGTGTGTGGGTACGTGGTCAGCTGTTTTAATTCGCTTTGCATCGTCTTCATGGTTGCATTGAGTTCAACAGGCAGGCGTTTGAGATGATAAATGTCTTAATAGTAGGTCATGATGATTTTTAGTCATATTCAGAGATAGGATTGTTAATCTTTTGTTATTCAATTTAGAGTGATTTTTATGGTCATTCTACAAAATGAAAGTTGTGCATGTTTCTCTTTTACTGTATATTTATTTAAATGTGATTTACTTTAGTATTATAAAAATTTTGTGACCCATCAAGGTTTGATTTGTCATACCAGGAATAAATATTCGAGTTGAGCGTGTATTGTTGTACACAGTATTGACTCAAATGCAGCTGCTGAGTGACAAAATATGTTCCAGTTTTATTAACCATCTGCATGTTGATAGTAAACATTCCCTTTCTGTGGCATTTGTGCCCTTTATTTCTTCCCACATATTGGCATATTTTACACATCACTGTTCCACTGTGTCATTATGATTCCCAATTGTCTGTAGCTGAGTGTGGGGCGACGGTTTCCAAGAACGCCGGTGTCCTGCTGTCTCCAAACTATCCGCGCAATTACGAGAACAACCACGAGTGCATCTATAACATTCAGGTCCAGGCGGGAAAAGGACTCAATATCACGTCCAGCACTTTTCATCTGGCTAAAGGCGACGTCCTCAAGGTAAATCTATAAACCGACATCAGAGACGATGTGAAGTGGGTAAACTGCAAAAAATGACTTTCTCACATAAAATTTAAGTGAATGTAATTTAAGCACAAATTCACTTAAATTGTCTATTTTATGAGCAATTCCAGCATTACGGATGTGACATTTGCAGTCAAAACTTGAAAGATAAATTTGATTATAAAAATATAAACAGAAATTGAACCATCTGTTTATATTTTCCTAAACCCCTGATAATAGACTTCAGAAATAAGAAAACTATCAGTCTATTTATGATGTTTTTATTTCAGATAAGGGAAACATGCATGCAATATGGATGTGATAAAAAAGGACACACGTTTTTTGGAAGACAACACACTTAGAAATTCTGTAAATTAACTCATTCCTCGCCAGCCTTTTATTTTTTTAAAGTTGCCCGCCTGCATTTTTTATGATTTTCACAAAAGTTTCACAAAATGCCTTCCATGAAAATTTTCTTCTATAGATATATTATAAACATACAAATATATCAAATGAATGAACAGACCCTCTGCTTTCAAACATAAACAAACAAAATGGGAAAAAAAGTTTCATTCTATCTTTATTTTTTTCTCTGTTATAAACTCTTAAATATGGGTATTTTTCTTCAAAAATATATTTTTTTGCAAAAAGCTGAAAACATTGCATTTTTGTGAAGGAATTTTGTTAGAAATCAGATTCAGAACAATTATCAAAGTATTAAAACTAATAAATAACTTTTTAGCTTCAGTTTTTTTATAAATTGCGTAAGAGCGCAATCTAGTGGATAATCGCGGTATTTCAGATTACCATAAAAACTCATCAGGAACACGTTTTTTCATGCAAATGTTTTCTCTTAATTGACGAAAAACTAACGAGATAATAAGAGGTATCAGTACGATTAACTCTTTCCCCTCCAGCATTTTTTAAAACAGTTGCCAGCCAAATTTTACAAACATCTAATGCCTTTCAGAAAATTTTCTTTTTTAAATATATAAACATACAATATATCAAATGCAAGAACGGACCCTTTGCTTTCAAACAATAAAGTTTATTCTATCTTAATTTGTTTTCTTTTTATAACCTCTCAAATATGGGTAGGTTTCTTTAAAAATAAAAAATTTTAAGCAAAAAGCTGAGATAATAACATTTTCGTAACGGGCTTTTGTTAGAGATCAGATTCAGAATGATGATCAAAACATACGCAGTTTTTACTGTTTTTCCGTCAGTGGATGCTTCAGCGCTTTATAAGTTGGGTAAGAGCACCTAGTGGATAATAGCGGAAATATGGATTGCCGTAAAAACTCGTAATTGACATGGAAGCGTTGTCTCTTAATCGTCAAGGGTTAAAAACTTTGCTGACATTTGCATGGATTTGCCCCTTATGTACTGTAAACGGATGATAAAAAGCATTGACTCCAGAATGATGGAATTTGAGGTTCACATCTACAGTAGTAGCATTTTATTGTGTTTTTTATTATTATATAAAACTTTGCATCTGCTTTGCTTTGCAATTCTTCTTTCTCTTACAGCTTGTATGACAACATTAAGACAGATGTTTTAATAATGACTCTGATTTATACTACAGTAGCAAAAACTGTGAATCATAAACTATATTGCCACACATAAACTGTGAATCAGTTCAACACTGAACTAGTTGTTCTCTCAGCAAAAGTGATATATTATACTATTATATATGTATTAAAATGGTTTATTATGACTTTCATGTTGCAGATAAATGGAAAAAGCTTAAATATAATTCTTTATTTAGTGAAGCGTGTCTTTTAAAGCAAGATTTGTATTGGACACTCTCAAAAGTAAAAGTGTTACAAAAGGTTTTTATGGGGATGCCGGAGAAGAACCATTTTTGGTTCCCAAAGAAGGTCTTAAAAGATTATTTTTTCTCATTCTTTTTTATAATCTTAAGAACCTTTTATCCACTACAAAGTACTTTCTGTGCAACAGAAAGTTTCCTCTGATGTTACAAAATGCTTTCATCTATGGTGTGTTTTCCTGTTTTTAATCGACTTTGCAACAAAACAACCTGGTTTCTCTGATGTGTTCTCAGGTATATGATGGGCCAGATAACACCGCAGAAGTTCTTGGGGCTTTCACAGCTACCTCAATGTTGGGTCATTCACTAACCAGCACATCTAATCACCTGTGGCTGGAGTTTAACTCTGATCAAGAGGACACGGCTGGAGGATTTAAGCTCGTTTACAACAGTAAGTTGCCGGACACCTTATTTCTTAGACTAACAAACACACACAGTCAATGAGTTGTTTTGTTTGGTGACTAGTCATACCCTGTGTTCACACCAGCCACGGTAGAGGAGCGTAGTTGGATGCTTGAACAGTATGAGTTTACTCGCTTCATTTGCGTGTGAAAGCCGCGTTTGAAATTCTTGTCATTTGAGATATTCACACGGAAATTCGCGGCATGGGAGGGGCTTCTGCAACTCCGTTCACTCCCTGTAATCACCATATTGTTTACCGCGGTGCGAATATCCGGCAAAGTTCAGATTTTTCAACTTGCGTGTTTCCTGCGGCAACGCTCAATTCGCACCATTTCTTCCTTGCGTTCCGCTCCATTCGCATGTACCGCAGGATGCCTATATGCATCTTTGCATTGACTTAACATGTAAATCACTCACGCTTGAACCCTCTTCTGCGTCTGGTGTGAATGCCACAATACTGTGGAACACATGAAGTGGACAGATACATTGTAAATGGTGTGAAACGGCAATGAAGTTTGGAGTTTTTTTTCTCTTAAAAAAAGTTCTTGCATTACTTTAAGCAGACAGCTTCTGATTAAATAAAATGTCTTTTTATTTAGATGTTTATATATGTGACCCTGGAAAACCACAGAACCACTCATAAGTAGTGTGGGTATCATAACGGTCAACATTGGGGTTTGAAAATAAGGGAAATTCCCCAAACCCAACAAAAAATATCAAATTTAAGTGAATTTGTGCTTAAAACAAGCACAAAAAAAAAATCCATGCCAATGGGGTAAGAAACAAATTTTTTTTCACACTTAATCAAGTTTCTTACCCCATTTGCAGATTGTTTTTTTTTTTTTTTTTGCTTGAAGCACACATTTACTTACACTGTATATTTTTTGTTTAAACTAAACCTATTTTCTTAGGTCATTTTGCTCATCATGAAAATGCATCTTGATTTAAGAATTTTTGGATATTTGCAATGAAAACAAGACAAAAATACTAAGAAAGTCATTTTTTGCAGTGCATCATTGTTTGTGGCAAAAATCAAATACGGTCAGTGAGATTTTTTATAGAAAGACTAAAAATACGGGAAATTATTAAAACGGGATGATGGCAGGATAGAATGGTAAAATACGAGAGAATCTGTGGAAAAACGGGAGGGTTGACGGGTATGGTGGGTACACTGCAAAAAAATATTTTCAAGAAAAAAAAAATATTATTTTGTGCATAGAAAAAGCTAAAAAAATCTGCCAATGGGGTAAGCACATTTTTCTTGATTTTTTTTCTTGAATTTAGTGTTTAAGAAAATTTTTCTAGATTTTTTTGTTTACCCCTTTGGCAGATTATTATTTTTTTTTTGCTTGTTTTATGCACAAAATCACTTAAATTTTATATTTTTGGTCTAAAATCTAGACTTATTTTCTTGGGTCATTTTGCTTATCAAAAAATAATTTTTAGATATTTTTACTGAAAACTATTTTTTTGAAAAAAAATTTTTTCCAGTGTACATTTGTACCAATAGCCAACAATATATTGTATGGGTTAAAATTATTGAGTTTTCTTTTATGCCAAAAATCATTAGAGTATTAAGTAAAGATCATGTTTCATGAACATTTTATGTAAATTTCCTACCATAGCAAAACGTCTCGGATACATATGTAACCCTCGTTCCCTGAAGGAAGGGAACGGAGACGTCACGTCGTGACCGACGAATTGGGAACCGCTTCGCAGGTGACCTATCTGCTTCGAGAAACCTTTAAAACGCCAATGAACTTGGCATGCAGATAATTGCATCTGCCGGCGCCGCCCCGCCGCACAGCTATTTAATGAGCGGCAGGTGCAGTTATCAAATCAGCTATTTTTTGCTGAGAAAGCTGGACAGAAGGAAAGGGTCCGGCCGATATCAGCAGTGGAACAGCAAACTGTGGCGACGGGACGTGACGTCTCCGTTCCCTTCCTTCAGGGAACGAGGGTTACATATGTAACCGAGACGTTCCCTTTCAGTCGGTCACTACGACGTCACGTCGTGACCGACGAATTGGGAATCCCTACCAAAGCGCCACTGAAGCTGACCCTTCCAGTGCCTGCATAAACCCTCCGACTCTCCTCTTTAAGGGAACGGAAATGGGGTTGAAGCAGAGGCCGGTCACTACTTGTTCCTTAACCCATGATAGTGACTAGGCGAACTGGGAAGCAAACTCGTCAGGCGGGACTAAGATCGCTGCAGAAGAAAAACCCTCTAGGGGTCTACCACTAAGGTGATGGATAAAAAGACACGAGGTCTATAAAAATACACTCTCTTAGCAACACTAGAGAGGCGCGGAACGAACTCCGCTAAGGGAAACGTGGTAAATCATAAACTTTCCACGGAAATACTCACAAAGAAACCACTAGGGGGCGCAATGTGGGCGCTAGCCTCACCCAGATAGTCAAGAATACATCTAGTGAGAGGCTGGCAGCCGATGCCCTGCAACATCGGTCACCAAGCGATGGAAAAGACAAAAAAAATTTTTTGTAACGTTTTTGCCTTAATGGCCTTCCATAATGGTGCGGTTTCTGCGCAGCCAAAAAGAAAGGCTCCAAGCCGACACAGGAGCCGTTCCTCGATGTTCTCACTGATCTGACGAGAGAACTCGAGAGGATACCGGCTCAACACGAACACTGTAGAATCTAGTGAACGTATTAGGTGTCACCCAGCCAGCAGCTCTACAAATATCTGAAAGCGAGGAACCACGAGCCAAAGCCCAAGATGAAGCCACGCTTCTGGTTGAATGGGCTCTCAAACAAAAAGGGCAAGAAATGCCCTGTTTCTCATATTTCAGGGCGATTGTGTCTACAATCCAATGAGACATCCTCTGTTTAGTGACAGCTTTCCCTTTCTGCTGACCACCGTATCAGACAAAGAGCTGTTCTGAGGTCCGAAAGCTTTGAGTGCGATCCACATACACACGTAGTGCACGTACAGAACATAACAAAGCCATAGCTGGGTCTGCCTCCGAAGGCAGCGCTTGAAAAGTCCACCACCCGATCTCTAAAGGGAGTGGTGGGAACTTTAGGCACGTAGCCCGGCCGGGGTCTCAGTTTAACGCTGGATTCAGCCGGCCCGAACTGAAGGCACGAATCGTTGACCGAAAATGCATGAAAATCCCCTATCCTTTTAATAGAAGCCAATGCGAGGAGCGTCAAAGTTTTCATAGTGAGAAACTTGACGCTCACCGTCAGCAGAGGCTCGAAAGGGCAGTGCTGAACTTTCAGCACCATGGACAAGTCCCAAGGAGGAATAGAGGGAGGCGCGAAGGATTCAGCCTCCGTGCCCCTGTTAAAAACCTAATGACCAGATCGTGCTGACCCACAGATCTACCGTCTATAGGTGCGTGATGCGCGGATATTGCCGCGATATCTACTTTAATAGTAGATGGTGACAGCCTCTTCTCCAAGCGGTGCTGGAGATATGAAAGCACAATACTGATCGAGCATTCTCGGGGGTCCTCTCGCTGAGAGGTACACCAAACAACAAACAGGTTCCATTTCAGCGTATACGCCTGTCTCATAGACGGTGCTCGCGCTGCAGCGATGGTGTTAGATACCGCCTGGGGTAAACCACCTAAAACCTCCGCGCCCCGTCCAAAGACCACACATATGGGGGTTCCACAGATCGGGGCGAGGGTGCCATAATGTGCCAAGGAGTCAGCCAGGGAGGGACTGTCGCGAGGAGAGTGAACTCTGAAAAACCAATTCCTAGTTGTCCGGTACGGCGCAACTAATAGAATGCGCTCCTCGTCCTCCCTGACTTTGCACAGTGTCTGCGCAATAAAGCTTACTGGGGAAAACCCCGTGGCCAGCTGTGTGCCAGTGCATCCACGCCGAGTGTTCCTTCGGATAATGAATAAAATAGGCGACAATGGGTTGTTTCTGAAGAAGCAAACAGATCTAACTGCGCTCTGCCGAAACATTTCCAAATCAGCTGAACCGACCGGGGGTGGAGTCGCCACTCGCCGGAGCGCGCTGCTCGTGAGAGCGCGACTGCCGCTGTGTTCAGCGACCCCGACATGTGAATGGCACGAAGAGACCTCAGATACTTCTGACTCCAGAGGAGGAGAGACGGGCGAGATGCGACAGGTGACGAGAGCGCAGACCGCCTTGCCGATAGATATACGCTATACAGCCGCAGTGTTGTCGGTGCGCACTACATCTTAAGCATCAAATCACGTTGACGAAACGGACGAGCGCAAGATATACAGTGCACAGCTCGAGGCAATTTATGCTAATGTCGCTGGAATGTCGAACAGACCCCCGAAGCGACGAGCCCGCCGTACGTGGCTGCCCACCCCGTGGTAGAGGCATCTTTGCCAACAATAGCATGCCTGGAGACCTCTCAGTGGCCCCCGCACCCTGAGAAACGCTGGGTCTGACCACGGGGTGAAAGTGTGACGGCATCTCGATGTAATTATAATACTGTGAAAGCCGGTGAGCCACGCTCTCCTCGGGACTCGGTCATAAAGCCAACACTGAAGCGGTCTCATATGGAGCAGCCCGAGCGGTGTCACGGCCGCGGCTGCTGTCATATGCCCCAGAAGTTTCTAAAATTATTTCAGTGGAACCGCAACCCTGCCTTTAAATGTTGAGGCAAGCCAGAATTGACTGAACACGCGCTTATATGAGACGTGTTGTTAAATCGACCAAATCCCGTTACTTTCCGAGAAAAGAGATTCTCTGCACGGGGCAAAGTTTACTCTTTCCCCAGTTGGCCTGAAGACCGAGACGAGCGAGGTGTTTAAGTACACAATCTATGTGTGTGCACAGCATCTGACGAAACTGAGCTATTATGAGCCAATACGCCAAAACGCAAACACTGCTCTCTCTCTCAGGGGCTGCAGTGCGCCATCCGCAACTTTCATGAAGACACAGGGAGAGAGAGAGAGAGAGAGAGAGAGAGAAAGCCCGAACGGTGAGACTTTGTACTGATATGCCCTACCCTCGAACACAAAGCGGAGAAACTGCCTGTGTTGGGGGAGTATGGAGACATGAAAGTACGTGTCCTTCAGGTTGAAGGCTGCGAACCAATCCTATGGGCGGATGCATTAAAATATGCTCCTCTGCGTAAACATTTTGAACAGCATTCTGTGAATTCTGTGAATTCTCGATTCAGTACGCGCAGATCTAGGATCGGACGCAACCCGCCACTCTTCTTGGGTACAATGAAGGGCTGTAAAGCCCCGAATTTATCTCGGCTGGAGGGACCGGCTGGATCGCGTCCTTTCGCCAATAGGACAGCAATCTCCGCACGCAGTACGTGCGCATCGACAGCCTTCACCGTGGTGAAGCGAATGCCTGAATATTTGTAAGGTAGCCGGGCAAATTGAATGCGTAACCGAGACGGATCGTGCGTAAAAGCCAACGCGACGGGCTGGGAAGCTCTTCCCAGGCCCCCAGATACCGAGTGAGAGGAAATTAACGGCACGATGTGTGTACCCGTGGCGAGCGGAGACGGGGAACTCAACGACGCGTGCTCTTTGGCCGCATTGTGAGATGTTGTGCGTAATGAAACACTCACCCGAAACCGCTGATGGATGCTGAGCAAAGGCTCCTTTGTAGATGTCCCGCTCGATACATCCGCTGGCGAAAGAGGAAGAGGAGAACTTAGGGTTTTGAGCCCGTCCGAAACTCCTATATGCCTCCGGTGATCTGGAGAAAGAAGAGGAATTCGCTCTTTGAGGTTAGTGGGTGCCGATTGAAGTCGGCGGAACACAAAACGAAACCAAGGATTCCCCACCCGGCCCTCCTCCGGGGTGGGGGGGAGAATGATGCTTTCACCATCTCATGAAGAGCGATCCTCTCAATCTTCAGATCGCCCGACTCAGAGCCGCTAAGTTTCATTTTCCACCTCTGTAGTGGGCTGAGTGGGCGGGTGTACTGCTTACGACAGGTTCCTCAGAGCTGTCGGGATGAAGGAACAAAAAAGCCGTAGCAGGACGCCCTCGGCGAAAAGCAGACCAATATACTGACGTAACGGAGGGGGCAGCTAGGCTCCGACGTGGCATGATGCCTCAGTCTGCTCTAAAGCGGCCGATCTTTGTTGGACACTCTCAGCCGCGTCGCCGAAATGGCTGGTCTAAAATGGAACATTTAGGACGATTATTAAAGACCTACTTAATGCCCGCAAGACGCAACCAGAGATGGCGTTCCTGGACCACCGGGGGTGGGCATAGCACGTCCGGCGGCCTGTGGGGTGAACCCAGTCGCACGTAGCGCCAGGTCAGAGCCACACAGGATTCTTTAGTTGCCGGACCGTGACCTCACCTGTGCAGATCCTTCAGTGCCTTAGCCTGGCGGACCTGCATCACGCCATGGCGCGCACGGCAGAGGCCACCTCTCACAAGCCCGTGGGTCTGTGAGGGGAGGGAGGCTGGTCTCTTGGAGCAGCAACCTTAGCGGCCCCGCCGTCAGGAGAGGTAAGAGGTGATGGCTGAACAATCGGTTCCGGGAGGAAAACGAGTTTTCCACGACCGTGTCAACCAACATGCACCCCGGGAAGAAAGGCACAGAAGGTCGGGGCTGTTCTTGCAGTCCTGAAGTGCCAATCATCTAGGCGGGACGGTGCGGTGGGGGAGGAGCTCTCCGCTCCACGCAGACCGTCTCCGCGCTCCCGAGCGTACATGGCCGCCACTCGGGGTCGAGCACGGAAGCCCCTACCCAACCCGAAGGCGGGAGTGGGTCCGAGTCGGCGACCGAATAGACGACCCCCTCTCCGATGCTGTGACAGACATAGAATCCTCGTGAGGACTGAAAGAGGACGAGAGTGCGTAGAACACGCGCCACCCGCCTCTTACGGCACCTCTGGCTGTGGATGGGGGTGCTGAGAGTCACTGGACGAACCAGCTAACCGATTCAGCACCGTTTATACGGATATAAGATTTCCGGAGTTTTGCCACCGCACCTTTAACGGGGCTCCGCAACGGAAAAACGGGGGTAACGTTCCCGGAGGTACGAAACCCGTCTCCGCCATCCAAGAGGTTCATGCTCTCTTAGGAGTATGAACCCTCCACGATCGCAGCCTCAGCATGCACTCTTGCGCACGAGAGAAAACGATTGTGGCCACCCGGGGACCCATACATTTGCCGCATCCAGAAACACGGACAGAAAGACATCTTTAAAAAGACGCCCCCGTCTCAGTGCAAGTGAAATGCTGTCCTTAAAAAGACGCAGAACACCGCAATACTCTTTTAGAGGAAATACTCTTTTAATGTGCTGATGTTGATGAAGCACACAGGGGAACGGCTACGCACACACTCAACTAAGAGTGAGAAAAAAGTCAAAAAATTTAAAAGAGAGGTGGAACACCCGCGAGCCTCCGCTGAAATGCCTTTGCCCAACCAAATCGAACACGCAGAGTTCTCCAAAGAGCAGAGAGTAGCTTCTCGTGAGCAGTCAGTCTGCCAGCTTTCGAAGCTAAAAAGCTGATTTGATAACTGCACCTGCCGCTCATTAAATAGCTGTGCGGCGGGGCGGCGCCGGCAGATGCAATTATCTGCATGCCAAGTTCATTGGCGTTTTAAAGGTTTCTCGAAGCAGATAGGTCACCCGCGAAGCGGTTCCCAATTCGTCGGTCACGACGTGACGTCGTAGTGACCGACTGAAAGGGAACTTTATTTTTGTGAGTGGATGCAATTGCTAAGTACTTGGACAACTTTAAAGGCGATTTTCTCAATATTTAAATTTTGCACCCTCAGATTGCAAATTTATAAATAGTTATCTCTGGCCAAATATTTTGTCCTAACAAACCATACATCAATGGAAAGCTTTTGGTTTTGTGTGTCTGTATGTATGTAATTGGGCATATTAAATTATATTATATTATAATAAATTATATGATTTTTTGCGTTTTTAATATAATTAGTTGCTTTTTAAAAAATAAATAAAAGGGAAAAATAATAAAACAATATGCAAATTGCTTTAGTGAATGATTAAAATATATAATACAAAGATATACAAATCAACCTCCCAAAAAAAATCAGTGTCGTTCTGATGACAGTCGCAGTTTCCGTGAGATAATATATGATGTTGTCTTATCCAGGGCGGCTCACATTTTCACTGTAATCTTTCTTAATTCCCCCATCATTAGCAGGTGTGGGATAAAGTTCATTTTCAAGTGTGTGTGCACCACATGTGTGAATCCCTGCAATGAGATTGTGATACAGTCTCTCAATCTTTCTGTCAGAATGCACAGTTACTTGATTCACAGTTGAATATATTGCATCAATTAATGTTCATTTCTGGATTAATCTCTTCATTTCATTGTCAACTTGAACTGTGCCATTTTCCCAGCGCTCCCGAAACCACCTCGTGTGTGTGTGTGTGTGTGTGTCTCTCTCTCTCTCTCTCTCTCTCTCGCTCGCTCGCTCGCTCACTCTCCCTCCCTCTCTTTCCAGGTTTAGTGGTTTTAAAATTGAGCCCTTTAAATTACCATTATTTAGTTATGGTTTAATGGTACCAGACTTTATTTTTGTTTGAAACTGTATGTCTTTTTTATGTTGAGAAATTTTCTATTGTGCCTACCACAGTTCACAGCGCAGAATAATTTGATATCTTAAACATGAGCCCTGCATTGACTCTGCGCTGTGAATTTAGCTCATGGTATTGTAGTAATGGCCCAGCGTGAGGTAAATATCACTGTAAAGGAGATGGGCAGCATGTACTGTGCACAGCTTCCCCTTTAAAAAAAAAAAGAAGGAGTGACGTGCTAATAGCAGACCCTGGAGGCGTTCAGATGGACTCGCTCATTTGCTACATGACACTCTCAGCCCTTTGCTCCAAGCGTCTCCTTTATGTGTCAGACATGGGGTGTGTTACAATGCACCAATGCATTTGGATTTTGATCTTGAGCTGTGCTTAGTCTACCTATACCATAATGTGAACAAAATGTGCTAGTAGTTTTTAGATATTTTTAATGCAAAAATCTTTACATTACGTCACCTAACAATGTCTGCCAAAAGCCTGCAAATGTAATATAAAAATGTTGGAGAGCTGCTGTGGAGGGAAAGTATTTAATTCCAGGTTACTTGAGAGAGTCATGGGTTTGCTGAACCGCCGCTGCCCTTCATCCGAGAACTGAATGTCCTGGGTTGGCCATTACTTAATTATTTAACCTTTCGATATATATATACTCGTTCCCAGAAGTCACGGCAGTATTTATTTAGCACAGAGGACACACGGTTCTTACTTCGAGGGTGGCAACATCCCATTCTGCCAGTGACTGGGATACTACACCATTTTAATATTAATAGAAAGAGTTGAGACACCGCTGCAAAGTCGGTAGCATTGCTGTGTTATTAGTTACTGCTTGGTTAATCTCGAAAAGAGTTCCCGCTGTTAGCCGAGCAATTACGCGGTTCCTACCGCTCAGTATTTTCATCTACCGTCTGTAAAGTCTTAATTAGCAGACGCTGTGTTAGCCATGTTATTGTCTCATAACATTATCAGTCTGCGTGTTCCCATAAATACGGATATTAATACAGCTGCGAGTTTGTAAATCTTTGTTGCATTATGTGCATAACAAGGTTGCATTATGCAAACTCGAAGTGAAATGTATAATGCCGTTTCCTCCGGGACTGGCAGACCTGAATCGAGTTTCATTCACTCGCACCTAGTTTTAATGAATTAATTAGCTGTATCATTCACTTGTTAAAATCTGATTAGGATGAAATGCTTGGAATGATATCGTTTGTGCGTCTGTTGGATGAAATTATGTATGTTAGGATATACAAATGAAAAATTAAATTGAAAATGAGTAGGAAAGCCCTGTTTTGAAACTCAGGGATGGTGTTGGAGATATTTGCATGGTTAAATCTGGTAAAATTATTCATTTGATTGTGATTTTTTGCTGCATGGGAGGGCAAATATGTGTCCCTTTTATTTGTGCATAGTTTTGTCAAAAGATTAATCATGATTTATTGGATACAAAATAAAAGTTGCATAATATAACTTTGAACAAACTCTTGCCAGTAAATAACATAAATTTAAATCTATGGTAATTTACCGGCAACCCAGCTGCAATACCATTGTAATTTCTACTGATTTTTTTAAAGGGTATACTTTTATTTTGTATGCGATTAATCGCGATTAATCTTTTGACAACCCTAGTCTTAACATACAACAGTGCCATTGTTTTGTCACAAGATGCACACCAGTATTGTTTATTGTAAGGTTTGTTTGTAAAAATTAAATGTCCTGATACAACTAAGGACTAGTTCTGGATTAATCTAAACCCTGTTTGGAAACCGCCCCATTAGGACATATATTTATTTCTAACTATATAAACCACAAAGGTCTGTTTATGTTTATATGTTTATTAAAATTGCTTATATAAAACACAATATATCATTCAATCAATGTTAAATGAGAATAATTGGCTATTTACCTTGTTAGATTTTATGCTTTTCTAATAAGTGTTTCTGTCACATTCAGCTAATTTAGCTTTGAAGAAAAATAACTTATATATACTTATATATATATATACTTATATAACTTATATATAGTATACTACTGTTGCTTTATATTCAACAACGCTAACTTAAATGTCAAATCCAAGCTGATGTGTATACTTTTCTCTCCTGTAGGCTTTGAACTTTCTCATTGTGATGACCCCGGCATACCTCAGTTTGGATCCAAAGTCAGCGATCAGGGCCACTTTGCCGGGAGCATGGTCACGTATCGCTGTGATGCTGGATACAGTCTTCACGGCAGCAGTATATTGAGATGTATGACAGGAGAGAGACGGACATGGGACAACCCCCTTCCATCCTGTATAGGTGAGGTCATGCAACACATTCGTGTGCCTTATTCAGTCCGTCGACATTTTGACTCCAAACCGAGGCTGTGAGGGATAGACATCCAGAGCGTGCAATTTAAACCTATTGTTTTGTATCAGGATGCCGGTCAAAACACAGAAAATACATTGTTTTACAAATTTCCAATGACAAAGAACCTCAGAATACGTGAATTGTTAAAATTTGAAGGGACATATGACCTCATTTGAGATGAGAGCAGCACATTGTGTACATAATATCTGTTTTGGATATTAACCTGTTGGCTAATCGCTATTTCTCATTTTATATGTAATGTGGCATATACACCAGACGCAGAAGAGGCGGCAAGCGCGAGTGATTTACATGTTAATGGGGCAAACACACCAAACGTGAGTTCAACGATTTGCACGAGTAGATTACATACAAAGTCAATGCAAAGACACGATCAGACGCGTCATTGCGCGTGGCGATGCGAATGACGCAATATGGGTGGCACGTTTGCCGCAAAAACATGCACTATTCACCTCAAACGCGTCTTCACCCAAGTTGAAATTTTTTTAATTAAGCGAAAAATTAGCATGACACGAAGTTAAATCCCACTAGTAATCTAGAGCGAGTAACGCGATTCCCCCGCATTTGGTGTGTATGTAGCATAAGTCAATGCAAAGACGCGAATAGGCATCCTGCGGTGCGACTCGTGCGGATGGCGCTTTCGGCGCGTTCCATCCGAATTAAGTGTTGCTGCAGGAAACACGCGAGTTGAAAAATCTGAACTTTATTCGGATATTCGCGCCATGTTAACCAATAAGGAGCTTGCTCTAGTAGTGACATGATAACAGGGAGCGAGCGGAGTCACAGAAGCCCCTCCCATGACACGAATTTCCATGTGAATGTCTCAAATGACTAGAATTTCACACGTGGCTTTCACGCGCGAATGAAGCAAGTAAACTCAACATTTTCAACCGTCCAACTACGTGTGAATAGCGCGTTTTTGCCGCCTCTACCGCGGCTGGTGTGAATGCACAGTAAGCATGTTTACTTTTCTTTAAAACACCAATATAGTCCAACTATACAATAATGACAACAACTAAGTATACACCGCAAAAAATGATTTTCAAGAAAAAAATCTAAAACATTTTTTTCTTGTTTTCATTAAAAATATTTAAAAAGTCTTAAATTATTGCTTTTTCTTGATGAGCAAAACAATCCAAGAAAATAAGACTAGTTTTTAGACCAAAAATATAATATGTAAGTGATTTTGTGCATAAAACAAGCAAAAAAAAACACTAAATTCAAGAAAAATTCAAGAAAAATTTGCTTACCCCATTGACAGATTGTTTTGGTTGTTTTATGCACAAAAACACTTAAATTTGATATTTTTTTTCTAAAAACTAGACTTATTTTATTGGGTAATTTTGCTCATCAAGAAAAAAGCATCTTAATTTAAGAATTTTTATATATTTTTACTGAAAACAAGACAAAAATTCTAAGGATTTTTTTTCTTGAAAATAATTTTTTGCAGTGTACATCTCCAGTTTGTATTGAACGTAAGAGTTTATCCCATGTTTTTTCTCCGTTATGTTGTTTTAAAACATGAACATTGACTTAATAACGTGTGATTGACTTGATAACAAGCTATTACATGATGCAAGTATTGTTAGAGTTAAAACCCCAAAGTTGTGTACAAATGTTTTTTAGTTAGAAAGGAATCCTGCTTATGTTGATTCAGTCAATGTGCTTAAAAAACTCACCAGAGAAAAGTTTTTAACGTATTCATGCCTTGCGTTTTTTGTAATCTGGAGCTATGTACTTAGTTATAGGATTATATAAGTGTTTTAAAGAAAAATAAACATGCTTAAAACATTAGAAATTAATGATTAACCAACAGGCTAATAACAAAACAGATTTTATGTACACATTTTTGCGTTGCTCTCTTTTTATTTTTTTTTAACTTTTTTACCAATCCATGATTTCTGAGGTTATTTGTCCTGTGAAAATTTGTAAAACAATGTATTTTTTATGTTTTGATTTGTGCATAAAACAAGCAAAAAAAAAAAAACTCTGCCAATGGGGTAAGCTAAAATTTCTTGATTTTTTTCTTGAATGTAGTGTTTAAGAAGTCCCTTACGAAAATGAACCATATTTTTGTTGTATAGATTACTATTAGCAAAACCATAGTTTTACTACAGTAACCATGGTTATTTTGTGGTAACCATGGATTTACTACAGCTAGCATGTTTTTTACTGTAGTAAAACCATAGTTAATTTTCATAAGGGCTATCACAATATTTAAAAGCAGTTTTCTCGAGTTTTCTCTACTTGGATGTAATTGCAAGGCTGCTTTAAGTCTAACTCACATATTACGTGAATCCACAAAAGCCATGTGTGTTTGACTTCATGTGTTGTCTTAAACTAATCGGTCTGCCCAACCCCATAATACCACGAGAGCCATTCAAGAGCCGATGGCTTCGTGTGCTTTCAAATTGCTCCTGTGGTACTTTGAAGTCGAATGTCGAGTGGTGTAATATCAATTAAATGAATGCAGTTGCTTTCTTATTCCTGTCAATTTACTTTTTAAAATTGCACTTAATTGGACTTGCTCAGTCCATTCTGTGTGTGTATGCTAATACCTTGAAAAGAATTGATCTGCGAGAGTGCCCATCACGTATATTGCTTGCACAATAACTCGGCTGAAGTGTTTGTATACGTTTGCGTGATTTCTGCCTTCGCTTAAAACAATTCAACTTTCATCTCAGTGTGTTGTGAGGATTTGTGCAATTGCAAACACGATGTGCATGCTGATGTGTCATTTTGAGAGAAATATAGGCTGTTTGTCAGTGGTCTTCTTGTAAATAGTTAACATTTGATGTCAACTTCTGGCTCAATATTTATTCAGAAGAAGGAGATTGTTTGGGAAACCTGTTTAAAAAAACTTAACTTTCGTGCAGAAATAGTTTTCAGCAGAAAAGTTAAAATCACCAGGTTTCCTTAGAAAAGTGTCTTATTAATATCATCAACTGTTTATGGTATGGCCTCAGCATTAAAGAAGTAAATGTGTATACAGTACAAAACATAATGTTCGCTTAAATGTTTTGTGTTGGTGTTTTTCTCTTGCCGTTCTTGCTTTTATTGCATTATGCTAATTAGAGTTTACTTCAGTCCTGAGCTTAATGTGCTTTATAATAGCTTGTAATATTACGACTAGACGATCTTTACTTCGTGTAGCCTTGCGTTTCGCACAGTGCAAACAGGAAATTCTTGAGGGAGAAAAACTTTTTGAATTCATATTCATTACTGGACTGCAAAGACCGGCATATGTTGTTTTGAACACTGGTTTGCCGCTTCCCAGCGTGAGATGTTTGTGTGCTTATTTGTTCACCCGACAGCTTAACCATAAACAACTGTCCGACCAGCTGCTACGCTACACGACTGCTAAACCATACATACAACTTATACATTTGATCAAAAAGTTTCATTTCAAAGTTTCTCCTGTGTGTGCGCAACAAAAACGAAGCAAATATGAACATGGCTCTAGATTACCCGCGTAATAACTTTTGCTTTTCCCGTCATTCATGCAAATAAAAAACGATGCTCTTCTCCATTTTCTGATACTGGATGTCTCAAACCGGACGAGTCAATAAGCTATTCACTACATTAATTGGCTTGCCGACAACAGGTCATGCGAATTTCACAATTGAGGCAAGTATTGCACATTCGCAGCAATTGCAGCGCCCGATTCGCATCGTGAGATGTTGCACACAGCTTTAAAAAGCTCAATTTGATTTTAACAAGGAAGTTGATGCTCGGAATAAAATACAAGAGCCACTCCACCGAATCGGTAAAATGGGAGGATATTTTTATCTTTGTTCAACACTGAATCTAATGACAAACATATATAACAAACATAGCTGCATTGAATATGTAAGGGATAATGTAGAGGCAGCCGGTAGTTATCGGGAAATAAGCCCCGACAGTGTGATCAGGACCCGACGCGAAGCGGAGGGTCTTATATCACACTGAAGGGGCTTATTTCGAGATAACTACAGGCTGTCTCTACATTATCCCGCTTATTACACGGCTTATTACTTCCTACATAAGAATAAAAACTGGACATGAATATGAATTTGAAACATTTTATTGCCATATTTGTTTTAAATTAATAAGAGCTCTTTATGACATCATAAGGAGAGCCAAATTTCAACGACCTATTTTTTCACATGCTTGTAGAGAATGGTTTACCAAAACTAAGTTACTGGGTTGATTTTTTTTCACATTTTGTAGGTTGATAGAAGCACTGGGGACCCAATCATAGCACTTAAACATGGAAAAAGTCAGATTTTCATGCCATGGCCCCTTTAATTACGGTTGTCCAGTGTTTGTCACAAGATGGCGCCAAACAGTAATCTTTGTTGGCGCGGAGGGATTTTAAACATACAAGTAGTACCGGCTATGTGTTATTACTTTGGAGCAGTTATTATTTGAAAAGAAAGAACCTGCAAATGTCTCAACTGACCAATCAAAATCAAGCATTCCAGAGAGCCGTGTAATAAGTGGTTATAGCATGAAGACACTGAGCAAATTCTAGTGATTTAGCACAAATTTGTATTTTAAAATAAACCGATTACATCAATTAAATAATATAGATAACAGGACTGAAGATTAAAGGGACAATTCACTCAAAAATGAAAATTCTGCAAACATTTTCTCATTCTCATGTTATTCTAAACTTGTATAAATTTCTTTTTTCTGATTAACACAAATATATATTTTGATAAATGAATGTAAGCACACAGCTGATTTTAACCATTGACTTCTAAAGTAGGAAAAACAAATATGATGGAAGTCAATGGGTACCATGAACTGTGTGCTTACCATCATTTATCAAAATATCTTTTGTGTTCATCAGAATTTAGTATCAATTAATTATTATAATTATTAATATTGTACTGATTATAAACATATCGACATTTCATTCTCTTTTCCCCCATCTTCCTTCTGTCCCCAGTCCCCCCCCCCCCTTTTTTTTTTTTTTTCTTTTTTTTTTTTTCCTCTCCTCTGATTTTCTGCCTGATGATGGTGGATGGATGTGGCATTGAGTTTGAGGAAATTGCCACCTGGTTGTCCCCATAATCTTTCCTCTTCTATTCCCAGCCTCAGTCTGACCCAGCTTTTCGTGCCTCCTCCGTTTATTATTATCATTATCATTATTATTATTATTATTATTATTGCTATTTATTAAAACACTTTAAAAATATAATATCGACACCATAACCAAAATATAGGGCAAGTGTGGCGTGTGTGCTGGCAAGGGCTTTAGCTACTATGACCTGGTTCGGCACTGCACATCACACTGTTTTTAATGCACTAAACACCAGTAGATTTCTTGATCGACATATTAATTCAATATCAACCTAATATAACAAATATAACATAGGGTAAGTGTGACGTGTGTGTTGACCTGACCACTACCCGGGTCTGGATCTCCACTGCATGTCCATTTTTTTTAAATGCACCACACATTAGAGGTTTTCATTTTTCATTTATCATTATTCAAAAAAACAGGGTAGGCCTGAGGTTGGAACTACCCTATGGGACCATGAGGGGCTGCTCCTTGGGCCCGATGCCACATCAGTCCCCAATACCTCAAAACACACAAGGCTAGGTGCTTGTGGTGTATGTATTTTCCTCATCTTTCAACCCCTCGGTTTGTGCTACCTCCCCCTTTTTATTTATTGGTATATATATATTTTATTATTATTGTAAAATAATAAATTATTAATTATTATTATTATTATAAAATAATTTTTTTTTTTTTTTTCCTCTTTCTTTCTACCTCTATTCTAACCGTATGAATTTATCTAAATGTATCTATTAATTGGATTACCTACTTTTCAACATGTATGCATTACTCTAAATATCCCCTCATTCTTTACACACACATATACTTACAACATATTATGTATGGGCAATGGCTGTATTTATTATTTGTTTGTCTTATCTGTTTTTTTTTTTTTTTTTTTTTTTTTTATTTATTTTATTTTCCGTTTTGTTCTATTCATTGTTATTTACCACATGTAAATAGAGTCACTTTCTGTGTTTGCACTATATAAATTAAAAAAAAAAAAAAAAAAAAAAACAAAAAAGAATTTACTTTTTTGACAGGTTTAGATCAACATGAGAATGAGAAAATGATGAATTTTTCGGTGAATTATCCCTTTTAAAATTGACATTTACAGTTATAACATCAATATTATAAAATATACAGAAAGAAAATGAGAAAAGTAACTTTTGATCTTCACGTAGCCTTCAGAAGATCCAGATGATGTAACTTTCTTTTGAAAATGTGACTTTTAGACGGGGAAGTGTTGTGTATCCTGGGGACATGACTAAAATGTGCATTTTATCTAAAATAAAAGACTTTTTAAAAAAATATTTAAGGCCAAGATGGGTTATGAATAAGGTGACCATACGTGCCAATTTTCCCAAACACGTCCTGGACAGGATTTCGGGTGCGTCCTCTGAAAGTGGCATTTGTCGACTGCATACGTCATCAAGGTTCTCATATTTCAATTAAAAACTTTTTAAATTAACATTTATTTATCTTAAGACATACACATGTCATTCTTACCATGTACCAGTTGCTTTTCGGCAACAGAGCTTGAAATAATAAACCTCGATGATGCATGCGCTCGACAAATGCGACATCCGGAGGACACACCCAAAATCCTGGCCAGGATGTGTCTGGGAAAAAGGCACGTATGGTCACCCTAGTTATGGAGCCACACAAAAATGCAAATAAATAAATAAGGAAATAAAGATATCTGAAGAATTTTATGCTTTATATTTAAAGGTAAAATATAGCGATAGAGAGCTGGGACAGATCACAAGTTTTTCAGCGCTTTATTTATGTTTTAAATTATATGGTTTAAAGTTGGTGTTAGATTAACATGCAGAGTTACTGTTCTTGCATTTCTATACATATAATGTCCTGGGGACAGAAATGGCACCGATTAACAGTTAGTCTAATCTTAAAAAGACCAGTTTGTTTGTATGTTTTAATTCAACATGACTCTGAATAAACAAGATCAAACAAGAGATGCATGTTAAAGAACGTAAACTAGAGGAAGGCAATTACGTTGAATAACATATTTGTAATAAAATTTGCATAAAAATACAAACAAAATACATGAATATTAATATTAAACCATTAATATTTAATATATTTTTGCTGTGTTTGTGCTGTTGTTTGACTGACTGTTTTCTACATTGTTTGAAAATGAGAATTTTCCAAGATCGATCTGTAGACATAATTTACAGTAGGATAAATCTATTTAAATTCAAATCTCATTCATTTCATACCCAAATATTTATGTATTTGGAAGGTTGCGATAACGTGGTGTAAAACAGACCCTTCATGTCGATGTGCTTCTCTTTCGCCTTGTCAGGGTTTATTTTTCTCATAATAACTGGACTGTTTAGTATTCCACTCTTGTTTTCTGTGTTTCTCATCCGGACCTTTGCTTACAATGTCACCGTTTCCGAATACCAAAAAAGCATCATTTAAAATAATAATTTAATTATTAATGGACGTCCAGTGTATGCGTGGTTTGTATATGATGAAATGTCTGAACAGTAGAGCAGTTAAAGGATTACTCCTTAACTATTTTTCTCCATATGGTGGACTTAAGTGGACCTCAACAGTTAACAGTTTCAATGCAGCGATAAATGACTCTATAAACGATCCCAACTGAGGCATAATGGTCTCATCTAGCCAAATCATCATAATTTTTGCCAAAAAAATAACCACAATTTTTCATCTGTGTGACCCGCCAGTGTGACCTTCCGTGTTACGTAATCTAATCGAAAGGTCACGTGTTACATATGTGAAACGCACACTTGCGGGCCATTTTTAACATTAAACTGACACAAAAACATGCATTTGTATCATTTCACATACAACAACGTCTGAACGCTCCTTTTTTTCCACACTTATAAACAAAGTTTTCTTGACCTTTTGACATGATTACATAATACATAAAGTCACGCTGGCGCATCACAAGGCTAGTGCAAGACAAGATGTTGTGGTTAAAAACTACTTTTTTGGTGAAAATTACGATCTTTTCGCTAAATAAGACACTTTTGCCTTGGTTGGGATCATTTAGAGCAGTGGTTCCCAACCTTTTTAGCCCTAAGTACCCCCACAGCCCCATCAGTAAGGCTCAGGTACCCCTTCATCGAAACTAAACCAAAGTCGTGTTTTAAAGACAAATAATTAGTAAGTAAATTAATTAATTAATTTTAAAAATTAAAGTAAAAATCACTGACTGATGAAGCATGTTTATTTCAACAAACCACTATCATTGCGATCAGTGTTTGAATTTATCAGCTCATTTGCATTTAACTCTTTCACCGCCATTGACAAGATATCTCGTCAATTAAGAAAAAACACTTCCCCGCCAATGACGAGATTTTCCGTCTTTCCGCAATACCGTTATTATCCACCGCAACTTTTTAAAACCGGAAGTATTGCTCTATGGCAAGCTGTTGCATGTTCGTGTCTGTTTTAAAGATCGCTCTTAATGGGATCTCTATGAAAAGTCCGTCACAAAAATGGAATTATGCTTTTTGCTCAAAATGTGGTGTTTTTGCAGAAACCTACCCATATTCAAAAGCTGATTACAAAAGAACCACTGAAGGTAGGATGAAACTTTTTTTTTGTTTGTTGTTGTTTGAAAGCAGAGGGTCTGTTCTTTTATTTGGTATATTGTATGTTTATACATTTAAAGAAGAACATTTTCTGGAAGGCATTAAACTTTGGTGAAAATCGTGAAAAATGCTGGCGCTGGCTGGCAACTTTTTAAAAAAGCTCTGGCGGGAAAAGAGTTAAAAAGACACACCCAAAAATGGCACATTTTTGCTAAGGTCTACAAAATGGCATTTTTGACATGCTATAATTAATTATCTGTGGGGTGTTTTGAGATAAAACTTCACATATGGACTCTTGAAACGCCAAAGACTTATTTTACAAATTAAAAAATTTCATCATATGACCCCTTTAAGGGCCAGATTTACTAACAGCTTGCGCAAACCATCATTTTGGCGTTAAATAACGACTGAACTTACTAAAGACACGCAGTAGATATTTAGCTCTGAAAAGGTGTTATTTTTGCGACCTTATTGCATATGCATTTGTGGAAGTTTTCCTTTTAGAAGCAACATTAATCGGAGGAAAGTATAACATTTTGCCAGAGGAACATACTTTTTTTAAAATATAGTTTGCCAAGCCATAAGCATTTCATTTGCTGGAGAAAAGAGGAGGAGAAGTCACGAGGAGAAGTCAAAAAACTTCTTTTACCCTTCATCTTTTGTCCTCCGGTTCTTCTTAGTTTACTTTTACTTAGCTGGAATTTTACACTACGCAGTCCGCATTTTCATTGCGATGTCCTGCCGAGGTCTCTTATTTGCGATCCTGCACTAATTTGCGCTGCTCTTAGTAGATTGCAATGGTCATTATGGAAATGTGCTTATGTCATTATTGTGCCTGTGTATTTTATTTGCGCCTTTGTACTAAATCGCACGCAAATTTTCCACTACGGCACTTGTTTGGAATTTAGCTCTCACGTCCTTTTTATTAAATCTGGCCCTAAATTTGAAGAGTTCCATTGCAAAACGAGATAACCACGTTTTTTTTAATTGTTCAGAAGTCTTGTTTTTTTGTCAACCCAATATCACGCAAATACGTGACTATTTCACGTATGGACCAACGTGAAAATGTCACGTTTTGCCGCTTTTGAACGTGAGCATGTCACGTTTCCTTTTTGTGTCACTTTCACGTTTTGGTTACTCAACTTTTTTGTCCTAATTTCTTACCATTGTCGCTTCGGTTTAGGGTTAGATTTACATAAAATGACATCCTTACCTAAACAAACTCTAACCCCAACGTCAGGCGACAATTGGTTAAAGTTTAGAAAATATAAAAGAATAAGTATTGTATCTTTTTTTTTAATAAACCAATACTTAAAGTGACAAATACTTAAAGTGACATATAACACAAGCACCAAATCTAACCCTAAACCGAAGCGAAAATGGTGTGAAAATAGGACAAAAAAGTTGAGTAACCAAAACGTGAAAGTGACACAAACAGAAAACGTGACATGCTCACGTTCAAACGCGGCAAAACGTGACATTTTCACGTTGGTCCATACGTGAAATAGTCACGTATTGGCGTGATATAGGGTTGCAACGGTTGTGCATTCCAATTAATATCAATTCAACTGCAGTTGGTTTGTTTTGATTTAAACCTGCATAACTTAAAAAATACAGCTAAGTAGCACCATAAAACAAAATAATAACATGATAACATAATAATAAACGTTTTATAATAATAAATGTTTTGACAAAAATGTAAAAAAATGGATTTATCTCGTTTTGCAACGAAAACTCTTCATTTACTAAAATCTCAATTTAAGTTACTGATAATTAAAGTGTGCAAATAACTTAAATTATTCTGTTCAAATATAAATGTGTTAAGACATTCACTATAAATACAAAAGACATCATACGGGACAAAATATGTTAGCCAAAAACAATGAATTTTTTTTTTGCTTCATTTAAAAATGCAATGGCAGTGGGAATGAATATCATTATTTGAACATTATTTATAATTAATAAACTTTGTGTCTTTAGAAACTATTCAGATAAATAGTCAGATCGTTTTTGAGTTGAACAACACTTTTGCGTTTTGGAGCATGCAGCGCATTTACTCACAACGGCTAATAATATTTATGATAGAATTAAAATTACATTTAAAGTTGTCATTTTTACAATGCTTTCCTCACAAAAATCAATCTTAGCTGAATGAATGGAAAAACGAAAGACATTTTTATAAAAAATAGATGAGATCAAAGCAAAATCTAAATATTTTTGCGTACCCCCTGGAAAGCTCTTGACGTACCCTCGGTTGGAAATCACTGATTTAGGGTCATTCAAAGCTGCATTAAACTAAAAACCGTTGAGGTCCACTAAAGTCCACTATATGGAGAAAACTCCTGAAATGCTTTCCTCAAAAAAATTGATTTATTTTCGACTAAAGAAAGACATAAGCATTTTGGATGACATGGGGTGAGTAAATTTTTATGAAAGTGGAGTATTGCTTTAACATAAAGCAGAACTTTTCCACACAGACAGAAATCCTGTGAGCAGATGCTGGAAGCTCGCCCCAGGGGCGCACCTGCTCTTATGACAGCACATCAAAATGGCGTACTTTGAGACCGTGTTAAATATTTCATGTAAAGCTAGCTTTTAAATGCCTCACCTATTTTCCTCTTTCACAATATGAAAGTTATGAGATGCAGCGTAAAATATTAATGCACTTAAAGCTGGCATAGTTCAAGGATGCACTGAGCGGGTAAAAGCAGTCCATCCAAAATCGCGATTTAGTGTTTTCTCTGAGGATTAGTCGATTGAAATGTGCATTTTGAATTAAAAACAATTATCAAACAGGTTTCCCAAACACTCCTCAGGTTTGCCATTGGTGCATGCACAAATACTGTAAAAAATGTATAGATTAAATGCACCCTAAGTCACTTTGGATAAACGTAAATGATCCTATCAAATTATTGAGGGAGTCAAAGATATAAAAGAGTAATATTTCGGTAAGATGTGTCTGTGTTAAGCTGGGATAAGAGAAAGGAATTCAACATTAAAAAAACAATAAGCTTCACTGTAAATGAGTTAACCCTTTCAATAAAGATGAATCAATACTTTTGAAAGGGCTTTTGGAAGATATCATCAGACTTAATGGCAATGCTTTTACTCTAGTCTGTAGTGTTTGAATAGCCTGTGCGTTTGTAATAGTCAGTAGGGTTTGTTAGTGTGTAGCTCATGTGATTGATGTTTTGACTAATCACAGCGTTATCTGTACTACTGCTTCGGCTTATACATAATGCAGAGAAGAGCGAGCGCTTTGAGTGATGTAGTACAGAGAGCGCCGCCATAATGAATATGATAATCCTTCCTTTATTTTGTGATATATGCAGCACTCCTCTGGTTTTTATGCACGACTGAGCTCATAAATAACACGGACAGACTTTTAACGTTAATTAATGACATGCACAAGCAACGTGTTTAAAAGCTCTATCCCATGCATGCATAATTACTAGCGATTTTTGCATTAGCACGTTAGGATGGCTCGGTCCTGTCAAATCGAGCGACGTGCATTTCAGTAGCCCAAGTCTCGGCAGAGCCGGTGAAGAGGGCCGCTGAATACATCATCATCGTGTGTGGGAGCTGACAGAGCAATAACTTGTTTTTTTCTTCGTTGCAGCCGAATGTGGGGGAAGTTTTAAAGGTGAATCATCCGGACGGATACTGTCTCCCGGTTATCCTTTTCCATATGACAACAACCTCCGTTGCACCTGGACCATCGAGGTCGACTCTGGCAACACTGTCAGGTGACTGTTTATGAAACCGGAGGGGAGTTTATGTACAGTATGGACTGCAGCTCATATTAGTTTATTGGAAGTCATATTTTACCCATACACATAGTAGTCTATCGTGTATTTAGAGAGTTTATTAAAGGCATCCGGTTGGGCTTATTGCATTGGAGAAAGATAAGCTAATTAATGTTTAACAGATTGCATTGACCTTAAGCCGGGTGAAATGCATTGACATAAAAACATGGAAGTTTTCATCGCTTTCCATTACGGTTGAGATCCTTAACCTGCACAACTATATGCAGTGTGGTTGCAGCTCGCTTATTGACTAATATATGAGACATCTGCTTTAAAAAAAATAAAAATAAAATGCATTAGATTACCATGTAGTGTTAACTGAGAACGAAAATGCAAATGTAAATAAAACTTTTTATGTTATTTACTGTGCTGTTTGTTCGTCATATGCTTTACCATCTGTGCAATACAGAAATATATTAAAGCGACTGTGTTTTATAGTGATTATAACAGCAACCGGCTCATAATACAAGTATTACATTGTGTATATTGTGTTATTGTGTTAAAGGAAAACACCACAGTTTTTCAATATTTTACTATGTTCTTACCTCAACTTAGACGAATTAATACATACCTATCTTTTTTCAATGCATGCACTTAATCTTTGTACAGCGTGTCGTGAATGTGTTAGCATTTAGCTTAGCCACATTCATTCCTTAGGATCCAAACAGGGATGAATTCAGAAGCCACCAAACACTTCCATGTTTTCCCCTATTTATAGACCCAAACGACAACGCGCGTTATCTTCTCCAACATAAAGTCCAACATAAAGTTTTCTTGGACTACAACAAACACACGGATTGTAGGCAATAGTTTACTTCCTAGGATTGGTGATGTAGACTAAACCGGCATTATCATAATTCCTTCCGCTTCGGACTACCAGACTGTAAGTTAACTCCTGTTAGCATTGCATTGTGAGCGAATCTTTCAAACATGGTAAGGAGCGTCACATTTCTGGCTGACAACAGAGGTATTCAGGCCAATCATAAATTACAGTTTACCTGTCCAATTTGTACAAAATCCATGCAGTTCAGGAAGACAGGGAAATCTGGAGTTAAAAAAATGTAGAAAATAAACCATAAACCACGTGAACACATTGTATTATACCAAATACCCAAAATAACATTGTTTTTTTTTAGCAATGAAATAGGTGCTCTTTAACATTAGTTACGCCCCACAAAACAATTTAGCACGAGCCGCCACTCAAATCAGGTGCTTGCTTTACCACAATGTATTTAAAGGAACAGTATGTAGGATTGTGGCCAAAACTGGTATTGCAATCACAAAACATGTGGCTAAAACTGGTACTGCAATCACACAACTGGTGGCCAATACACAACATGACAACATAAACATCAGTTGAGGGATGCAACTTCACTTTTTAAATGACAATATCCTGGCCGGACCACTGTTGTCAGTGATATAAGTATTTGAAATGAAAATGATTTCTTAATGTCTAGGGACATATCAGGGCCATTTTATGATTAATTGATATACATTTCTTACATACTGTTCCTTTAATTATGTTATTTTTAATTCAATTATCTTTTTTGGCCTTTTAGTCTCCAGTTCTTGGCGTTCGACACCGAAGCATCCCATGATATCCTGAAGGTGTGGGACGGACAACCTGAGAATGAGATGGTCCTGAGGGAAGTCAGCGGCTCTCTGTTACCTGATGGCATCCATAGCACTCTCAATGTTGTCACCATCCAGTTTGAGACAGACTTCTACATCAGCAAATCTGGATTTGCCATTGACTTCTCAAGTAAGTGGATTTCATCAAATCCCGCAAGAACCATAGTGCACCTTTTTGATAATCTTCCCTACAGCAGATATAAGAACAAATCTTTATCTCATAAATGGTTAACATCTCTATAGTGTCATTTCACAGGGCAACCTGTACTGTGTGCAGTGTAAAATTGATGTGCATGTGCTATTAAATTCGGATGTGTACCTGTTACCGGTGCAAACCCGTGTGTGCATGTGTATTTATTCTGCTTGTACTAACATGCATCGCTGTAATTGTATATCTAGCTGCTGTATTTGTGGTTTGTGGTTGTAACTTTTAGATGTTCATGAATGCTTGAAGCGTCTGATTGGTCCTTTGGTCAACAATGCTATGCATATTAACATATTGTGAAATGCATTTTCCCCAAGAACACTGCATTGTTATAATCCAAATATTATTTCATGAAGAAACATTTGAAATGTGTGGAATGCAAACGTCACGAGTTCAATTAAATATTACCCATATTTTTTTTGGCATTTTGTGCTCTTATAGCTTAGTGGTAGATCATTGCGTTAATAGTGCAAAACCGAGCTAACACACAATGATTAAAAATATGTACCTTGTAATTCGCTTCAAGTCACTTTGGATAAAAGCGTCTGCCAAATGCATAAATATAAATGTAAATACTGATCATCATTGGCAAAACCATGGTTTTACAACAGTAACCATGCATGGTTTACCATGTTTTAACTATGCTAGCCATGTTTTTTAGTAAAAAAAAACAGGATTAGTCAAATTTCTTTAAAAAAATCTAAATAATTTACTCACCACCATGTCATCCAAAATGTTGATGTCTTTCTTTGTTTAGTCGAGAAGAAATTATGTTTTTTTGAGGAAAACATTCCAGGATGTTTCTCATTTTAATGGACTTTAATGGACCCCAACACGAAACAGATTTAATGCAGTTTAAAATTGCAGTTTCAAGGGACTCTAAATGATCCCAAACGAGGTATAAGGGTCTTATCTAGCAAAACGATTGTCATTTTTGCCAAGAAAAATAAAACACATGCACCTTTAAACCACAACTTCTCGTCTTCCTCCGGTCCTGTGACGTGCCAGCGTGACCTCACGTAATACGTCATCACGTCAAAAGGTCATGGATGAAGTATCGAAACTACACCCCAGTGTTTACAAGTGTGGAGAAGAGGACCGTTCCAACGCTTTTGTATGTCGAATTAAACTAATTAATGTCTTTGTGTCAGTTTAGCTCTTCACACAGCTGGAGGAAGAAGAGAAGTTGTTGTGGATTAAAAGTGCAATTTTTTTATTTTTCTTACCAAAAATGACAATCGTTTCGCTAGATAAGACCCTTATGCCTCATTTGAGATCGTTTAGAGTTCTTTGAAACTGCAATTTTAAACTGCATTAAAACTGTTAGGTGTTGGGGTCCATTAAAGTCCATTAAAATTAGAAAAATCATGTAATGTTTTCCTCAAAAACATAATTTCTTCACGACTGAACAAAGAAAGACATCAACATATTGGATAACATGGTGGTGAGTAATTTATCTGGAATTATTTTTAAGAAAATTGACTACTCCTTTAACTATAGTAAAACCATGGTTAATTTAATAAAGGTTTCCAGTAAATACACATACTGATACAGTAAAAATAAGGCTTGAATGCACTGTAAGACACTTTGGATGAAAAGCATCTGGCAAATGCATAAATATAAATGTACCGAGCAAATTTGGTGTAGGGATGGAAAGAGCCAATGGATCCTGAAAATGCCAACTAATTATTCCTGTTTAAAGTAAAAAAGACCTTACATTTTGGAGCAAAAAACGAACATATATACGGGAAAATTGTGTATGATGATATAATTTTGGGTACCTATATTTCCCAGCCCTACAGTGCTTCCATTAGCGAGTGGTTTCAAGCCAAACCGGGCTGCTATAACTCAAAAACTTTGTTCCACACCTGCATTAGTCGCTATTCAGCTATGGCCGAGCTGTAAAGGACCCCATGGAGACATTGAACAGTACAGAGGCCACAAAACCTCATTTCCAAGCAGAAAATGCCACGTCCTGCTGAGAGATCTTGGCGAGTGAAAAGTGAGCACAGCTGGTACACTTTCTCGTTTCGCAGGTTCAGTGGCGACCGCCTGCCGAGACCCGGGGACGCCCATGACCGGCAGCCGCAGCGGTGAAGGGAAGGAGCCGGGCGACACCGTGACCTTTACGTGCGATCCGGGCTACGACCTGCAGGGCGAGCCCAGGATCACCTGCATTCAAGTGGACAACAGGTTTTACTGGCAGCCCAGTCCACCTACCTGCATCGGTGAGATGTTTTTTTCACCTTAGATCTGTAAAATATGGACAGCACCTCATTTCACACCTGTCAGGGCTGACGAAATGTCTTAAACGACTCTCAGGAATGACTTTCCTTCTTTATAAAAAAGGGCTGCGATAATAAATCTTTTTGATGGAAATATCTGATCCGAATGCGAAGTCAGCGCTTAAACTTCTGGGGTTGTGGGAAATTTGGATGCTTTTTTCTGAAGACGGCCCCATGATAAATGTACACGGGAAAACACATTTATTTGGCTCATACCGGCAGTCGGCAAAAAATATTTCTTGAGGTGTTATTGATATTATGCTGTTTTTAAAGTTCATTGCAGGTTACACCTAGACTGTACTCGACTCTACTATGTTTTCAAAGGTTTACTTTTTCAAATAGCTCATTAAATCAACCTAAATTTAGTTGGAACAACAATCCAGGTTGAACATTGCTGGATTTGAATCAGGCATCTGCTAATATGAAAGACAAATCAAGAAGATTATTTAAAATGTCAGTACTTTCTTTAAAGCAAAGGGGTCACCTGTTTTTAAAATGTTTCATTAACCTTTGAAAGCTCAGGGAAACCTCATTTATAAAGCGTGCATATGCACAGATTTGATCCTAGAGTATGCAAAAAACCACAGCAACTTTCATATTTATAAAAACGTCTTTGACATGAAAAAGTGCTTGGCGCTGAGCAGACGTGCGCACTTTTGCGAGAGCTGCAGACTTTTGGAAATATTTCTTGTTGCTCAAAAAGGATTTAAACAGTGACAGGTGCTCTTTTTAAATGTCAATGACATTAATTAGGCCTCGTTTAAAGGCGTGAAACAGTTCAGCCGCACACAATTTCAAGATCATTTGCGATTTATAGATTTTACATCACATCTGAGAGGCATACGTGCATTTTCTTTGCGTATGTTTGTTTTATGAACACACATACGCGCTTTTGAGAAATTATCGTAATGCCGGTTTCACACCGCAAGTGTGAGCAGTGCGTGAGGAAGGCCAATAGTGTGCTTTCACACCGGTTGCGTTTGCAGCGCATACTGTGCAGTTTAATAATAGTAAAAAATCTTAAGTTCACATTACTTTATTTTACATGCATTTTTGCGCAAAACATCTTCAAAACGCTTTTTGATGGTCAGTTTAATTTATATAACTGTGATTTGTTTTATCCACATTGTTTTCGTGCTGCTCTGATCTGTGTAATGACAGATATAGACACAATACAGAATTATAGACATAAAAAGCCCATGGCACATTATTAAATCAGTTTATTTGAAGTTTTTACGATAAAATAAAAAATTTCAATCTGTGTGTTACAACATGATGCAATCGATCGTGTTTCCATTCAACAGTATAAACATAAAAATCAGATTTATAGACAATGTTGGGGGAAACACGTTACAAGTAATGTGAATTACGTAATAATATTACTTTTCTGAAGTAACGAGTAAAGTAACACATTACTTTTTAAATATACACATTAATATTTGAGTTACTTTTTCAAAAAAAAGTAATGCAAGTTACTTTTATAATTATGTACTGAATTAAACTAAACGTAGTCACATTATGCACTCTATGCATACACGCCGTTGTGGGAACAGTTTGAGTCAGAAACTGAGATGGCAGGCCAGAGTTCAACATTTTTGTGATGAAATATGGAATTTCTGTGCAACTTTTCAGTCATAAAACACCTGCAAGGCCTAAAATAAATCAAGCCTCAGCCAAGAAAAAGTAACGCAAAAGTAACTAAAAAGTAACGTAAGCATTACTTTCCATGAAAAGTAACGCAATTAGTTACTTTTTTTGGGAGTAACTTAATATTGTAATGCATTACTTTTAAAAGTAACTTTCCACAACACTGTTTAAAGATGTATCTGTTTCTCTAAAGATTATAAAGATAGATGAGGATTCATTTAGTGCTGGGCAGAGAGTGAATAACAGTGCAGTCTTCAGCCAACAGTGTGTTTTAAAATATTTAAAGGCATAGTCCATGATGTTTGAAAGCCAATGTTGATATTTGAAATCACCTAAACAAACACGCCCCTACCCCAATAGAATCTGGACCTTCTGTTGATAGACCCGCTCCACACATACGCAACCCGGCATTTGATTTGATTTGATTGGCTATAAGTGTGTTTTGATAGTCGGCCCGTCTCCTTTTCCAACGCGTTTTTCAAATATCGTGGACTCCGCCTTTAATTGCTTTCTTTTAAATTGCCAAGTATGGTTTAAACAGTCATGACTTTGAGCATCAAATGGTAAAATGACACTTTTTCACGTTATTCCACAAGCATTTAAACCATAAACAAAGCACTGTCACTTGAATTGATTGTGAGCAGCAGCACTGCTGCTTCAGCGTGCCAAATTTAGGATGGTTTCTATGAAGCATTTTATAAATTGAGGTCCGTGTTTTTCAAACATTTAATACTCTTCCTAATATATAAAAGCAGTCCAATATTTGTATATACAGTATGTGACTCAATCGAGGCGTTTTCATTACCTTTTAAATTGCGAATTGAAAATACGGCCAATAAAAACAGCTCAATTTCACAAAAACTCCCTTATATCGCAAAAAAAGTTTTTACGCTCGAATGAGGTGTTTTTTATGCAATTGGTTTTGCATTTATTTGGCGTCCATTTGGGCTTAACTCTAGTGATAGACCGATACATGCGAGTTTTATGTGTATCGGCCGATGGCTTCCGTGTTCGCAGATTTTTTCCGGCATTATTTACAGACAGAGTGCTGGAAGCCGCAAGCGATTGCAGGTCATGTGACTAAAAACAACCAACCTTTCCATGGCAATCATAGCTGAACAAAGTGGGGTTTTATTTCTCATCTCTATGGGGTGGTTTCCCAGACAGGGATTAGACTAGTCCTAGACGAAAATAAATGTAAGAACTGTCCAAACTAATAACATCTCTTTTTAACAACATGCCATTTTTTACATAATTTTTATGATGTAAATTGAGTGAGCAAAAGCAGTATCGGCTCCAAATATCGGCTCAAGAAAATCGGCAGCCTGTATCGGTCATCGGCTAAGGATGATGAAACAAAAATCGGTATCGGCACTGAAAAATCCATATCGTCGATCCCTACTATGAAATGCAAGCACTTGAAGCTGATTGGCTGCCTTTGCTGCCACTCAAAAGAATGTAAACTTCACCATCTTTAGAACACGTACAGACCAAAATGTTACAGATATAAGAGCACACCTCGGAACGCCACTCACCATTTCGCCTTGAACTTTGCCAACGCTGCTATGATTTACTTCCCATTGTAGGCGAGAGGCCGGATGTATGCAAATTATTTTGAAGGGAAGGGAAGTGAATAAGAGTGGAGGGTAGTAAGATGCATTTTACGTAACATGTATCCGTAGTTCAGATTGGGCCGTTTTCTGGTGGACATTTTTAAAGGAGGAATATCTATGAAACGGAGATGTTCATAATGTTAAGCACTTTTCGTATGTTTGTGAATGTGGGTAGACTACCGTTATTCAACTAAGGTTAAAATGTATTTTCATTCTCTGTCCCCTTTATGTATTAAAACCTCCCAGAAACACGTGTCTGCTCCCAAGTATAGGAGGCTTTCCTTGCCAATAATGTTTGAATAACACTCCTACATCTCTTTTGATTTAAAATGATCTACTATTACCTCCAAAAAATCACCTCATACGTTACTGCTCCTAAGTGTAAGAGGCTTTCCGTGGCATTAATGTTTGGATAATACTCCGTCTCCTTCGGTTAAAAATAATGCTTAGTGTGGTGGATGTGATATTAACCTACCAACATCAGTCGACGTGATGTTTGGAATGACGTATTGCGAGAGGAAAAACTATGTTTCAGTCGCATATCATTGATTAATGAAAGTCTTTGTTGACATTTAGAAAACAAAGCTAAAGTTTTGCACAAATCTGTAATGGAAACACATCTCTTGTTGAAGTGAGTTATTGAAAGTGAGCTGTCAAATAAATTATCTAGACTTTATGAAGTTGACAGTGTACCATAACTTATTATACCCACTGTGATAGTTATGTTAGATGTATAAAGAGAAACATTTGTAGTAAATATTGTTTCAATGCTCTACAGAGAATAATATTGCCTTACAGCCTCCAGTGAGCTCAAGGCAAAGTGACATGACGCTCCCTAACAAGATACTAAACAACTACAAGCGCAAGAAACCTTTAGATGTAAAACATTTATTCACAAAACTACATGCAGATTTAAGTCATTAATTTACTGTCCTTGATTTTAAGAACGTTTTTAGAAACTAAGCAATAATAATGTCAAATTTTTAGTCATTTCATTTGATTTTAAAAAATTTGTTTAAGTTATCTGACTAATGAAAATAATCATATTAGTCATTATTCATAATATTTAATAAATGTATCTCTTTTAGCTCCTTGCGGTGGAAACATTACAGGATCTTCTGGATTCATCTTGTCTCCAAACTTTCCCCACCCTTATCCGCACAGCAAGGACTGTGATTGGTTCATCACGGTTCACCCTGATTATGTCATCTCATTAGCATTTATAAGGTAAGAATAATGGTAATAGTATGGTATTCTGATATATAAATATACACTGAAAATATTTTCTAAGTATTTTTATCTTGTTTTCATTAAAATATCTAAAAATTCTTCAATTAAGATGCTATTTCTTGATGAGCAAAACGCCCAATGAAATAAGTCTAGTTTTTATACCACAAATATGAAATTTAAGTGATTTTGTGCATAAAACAAGCAAAAAAAATCTGCCAATGGGGTAACCAAATTTTTCTTAATTTTTTCTTGAATTCAGTTTTTAATAAAAATGTTTAAAGATTTATTTTGCTTACCCATTGACAGATTTTTTGCTTGTTTTATGCACAAAATCACTTAAATTTGATATTTTTGGCATAAAAACTAGACTTTCTTGGGTCGTTTTGCTTATCAAGAAAAAGAATCTTAATTTAGGAATTTTTTGATATTTTTACTGAAAACAAGACAAAAATAATAAGAATGTTTTTTCTTAAAAATAATTTTTTGCAGTGAATAAATATGTTGCTAGATGAATATGGTACTATTGTAAACCAGATTTTTATATTAAAATTATTATAATTTTTTAAAATAATGAACATAATAAATTTTAGGGTTCCTTGCATTACTGCATGTTGAGGTTGAGGTTAAATCATATTGAGTTTGATCAGAGAAACAAACATTGACAAATAGTTTTCGAATATTAATTATATTTCAAAACAAAACTGATTCACTCTTCTATTAAAAAAACGAGCATTTATTTAAATCTATTTATGTTTTTATCTTGAGGCATTTACACCACCTAGACATATTTTACTTTACGGCATCAAGTCATTTTGTTGAAGAATTGCATTTTTAATGAGTTTCTGAATAAATGAATAGATCCAGACAAATTAAATGAGTGTCACATCACCGACCCATAACTGATTGTATCTTGCATCATAAATTGGAATATTATATTGATATCAAACCCAGATCTGTGCACAAAAAACTCAATTAATTTGAGACTGCTGTATTACTTTGTACCTTCTATCACTATATCAGTGGAAGAAAGATATCTTTAGATAACTCTGGACCTGCAAGGTTAGAATTTCAAAAGACATTATATAGTATTTATAAATCTGTCTGGTATTAATGACCTGTTTATGGTGTATTATTGCTAGTGTGGTCAAATGTTGAAGTTAGAACGGCCGACTGCTGTCATTGCAGCAGTATTTTCAGAATATGTTCCAGCATTAAACATAAAAATATACTTCTACAAACTGTTTTGTGCTTCAGGTGAAGTCAAAGGTCTCTTATGAAGACCACAGGCACTATTTGAACATTCTCAGCTGTAAGGTTTTCAATAGATGACAGTTTTGTCCTATTTCCTATTTTATTGCCTTTATTCTGTAAAATCTTTTACATTTATATACTGAGACTGGATGGGAAAGTTGTGTTATTTTTATTTACTTGTCATTCAAAACCTGTATGTACTTCAGTGAAACACAAAGTTATGGACTGTACTGTATGTCTACATGATGGGAAGTGGCATGTCTTCAGAAGTCTATATAACACAAGTCAGATGTATGACTTTAATGGGGTTTATTTGTTTACCATGAGATCCAGAGATAGAGAGTCTAACAGGTTTGAAATGATGTGACGGTAAATAAATGACTCACATCAGTTTTTTTTTACCTTAAAATAACGTTTCCAAAAAAGTTTCAGTCGTTCATCCACTCGAAACAGGGTGAACAGCACTTTCACATTCGCTTTGCAGCCCTCTATCGGCCAAAAGCGCACTAAAGAAGTTTCCAACCGTTGGGTCGCGGTCCTGTAGTTCGAGTGAAAACTACAAAAACTTGCTTTACGGCAGACCTACAACCCAATCAGAGCCAGCTTTGCTGCAGTAGGCTAAATTATTAAGACAGTGGAAATGGACAGTTACGCTTCCAACCTGTAGGGGGAGCAAAGAGCAAAAACTCTTTAGTGTTGCTTTAAAAATTTTAAAGAGTTTAGAATTCAGTTTTTTTTACTTATTTTTTATTCTGCTGTCATTTTCTTTCTTTCTTTCTTTCTTTCTTTCTTCCTCTCTCCATTCTTCCTGTTCTTCCTTCCTCTCTTCTTTCCTTCCTTCCTATCGTCTTTCTTTCATTCCTTCCTTTCTCACTTCCTTATTTCTTTCTTCCCACATTCCTTCATTCACCCCTCTCTTCCTTGTTTTTTCTTTCCTTCCTTCTTCGCTTTCTTCTTTCATTCTTCCTTCCTCCCCCTCTTTCTCTCTTTCTTTCTCTCTTTCTTTCTTTCTTTCTTTCTTTCTTCCTGCCCTCATTCCTTCCTTCCTTCTTTCCTTCCTTCCTCCCTCCCTCCCTCCCTTCTTTCCATTCTTTCTTTCTTCCTTTCTTTCCTCCAATATTCCTTCCTTCCATCCTTACTTTATTCCTTCCTTCCTTCGACTTTTATTCTTTCATTCTTTCTTCCTGCCCTCCATCCCTTCTTTCCTTTTCTTCCTCTCTTCCTTCTTTCTTTCCTTTCTTCCATTCTTTCATCCCATGTTCCTTCCATCTACCCTTAGTTTATTTCTCTCTTTCTTCCTATTTTCATTTCTTCCTTCCTTCCTACCCTCTTTCTTTCCACGTTTCCTTCCTTCCTTCCTTCATCCCTTATCTTCCTTCCTTCCTCCCTACACTTTTTCCACCTTCTTTCCTTCTCTTTTTCTTTCTTTATTTCCTTAATTTCTTCTTTCCCTCATCCGTTCTCTCTTATTTTTTCTTTCCCCTTCCTTCCTTTCTTTGTTCTTTCTTTCTTTTTTCCTGCCCTTCTTCCTGTCTCCATTCTTCCTTCCTTCCTCTCTTCCTTCCTTCCTTCTTTCCTCTCTTCTTTCGCTCTTCTTTTCCTTCCTTCCTCCCTCCCTCCCTCCCTTCTTTCCATTCTTTCTTTCTTCCTTTCTTTCCTCCAATATTCCTTCCTTCCATCCTTACTTTATTCCTTCCTTCCTTCGACTTTTATTCTTCTCTTCCTTTCTTCCTCTCTTTCTTCTTTCTTTCAATCTTTCCTCCCACATTCCTTCATTCATTCCGGTTCTTCCTTCCTACCCTCTTATCTTCTCTTGTTACCTAATTCTTTCCTCTTTCTTTCTTGCTTTCTTTCCTTCATTCATCCATCCATTTTCTTCCCACCTTCTTTCCTCCCTCCCTCCCTTCCTTCTTTCCTTTCTCCCTTCCTTCATTCTTTCCTTCTTCTCTTTTTTATTTCCTTCCTTCTTTCTTTCTTTATTTCTTCCTTAATTACTTTCTTAATTGCTGTGTGTCACTAGTCTCTTTCAGTGAGGTCGTTAGGATGCGTTCCTAATTCTGTTTGTTTGGTTGTCCTAGTATCAGCTACAAACAAATGATTAACCGTCCTCTCAGTAAATGACGAAAGACAGATAACATAAATTCCACTGCTTCAATCTCATTGGTAGTCGCTCCCAAAAGTCGTTCGTCATTTGCAAAAAGTTAAACTGTTCTTAACTCAGTCAACGGTCACTGTCCGTTTTGACAGAAGTCTCCTAGGTTTACATTGAACATAAACAAGATTGCATCGCTCCCTAACATGAAATATTTGTATCTTCTTCTCTATTCAGTTTCAGCATTGAACCCAATTATGATTTCCTGTATATCTATAATGGACCGCACAGTAACAGTCATCTGATTGGCACATTTCAAGACAGTAAGTTGCCTGA
Source organism: Misgurnus anguillicaudatus (assembly GCF_027580225.2). Classification (NCBI taxonomy): domain Eukaryota; kingdom Metazoa; phylum Chordata; class Actinopteri; order Cypriniformes; family Cobitidae; genus Misgurnus; species Misgurnus anguillicaudatus. The sequence continues at coordinate 37,336,402 of NC_073346.2, read as the reverse complement.
GAAAGTGGAAAGCAGCTCCAACATCATGCACATCGCCTTCCGCAGCGACGGCTCCGTGAGCTACACGGGCTTCCATCTGGAATACAAAGGTATGTGTTGCTTTCTTCTGCCTATTGCCTAAAGATCTGGGCAGGCAACCAAAAGGTTACTGGTTTGACTTACAAGAGGCAATTCTGGAACAAGAGCTTTAAATCCTTTAGCTTATATGTGGCCAAGAGCAAATCATTTAACCCCAGACGGCTCCATGTGCATTCGCCTTTTTACTTTAAAGAATAGTCCAGACAAAAATACAAAGTGTTTGATAATTTACTCAGACTCAAGTTGTTGTTTAACAAACTTTTCTTCTGTAGAAACATATAAATGTTTTATACATATACATTATTCATTGCTTTTCTTTCTTATATAGTGAAAGTGAATAGGAAGTAGTGAGTAACAGCATCACAACAATTATCCAAAAGACTTGGGTGCTACTTCTTTTTAAACGTGGTGCATTAAGAGGTGTTAAATTACAAACACCTGGCTAGTAACCAGTTCCTTATTCATTTTCATAATGTGAAAAAAGTGCAAGATAATTCTTCATGCATTATGATTTTCTTTTCAAATATCCCATTTGTTTCACTGTGCATATAAATATAGGCTTGGGAGTGTTAGCGAATAAACAATTCTTCATTTCTGGCTTTCATTTTATTTACGATTATTACTTAATATTTCAAGATGCTTGATGGTAAGCTGGAAAGTTTCAGACTGGAATTGATTCATCGATTGCCGTTTTATCCCTTTAATCCTTTCATCTTCAACATCGTTGTCATGTGCCATATGTCTGATGTTTCTCTCTTGTACAGCTAAACTGCGTGAGGCTTGTTTTGACCCGGGCAGTGTGATGAATGGCACGCGGTTGGGCGGAGACTATAAGCTGGGCTCCACCGTGACCTTCCACTGTGATCCAGGCTATGAGCTCCAGGGTTATTCCAGCCTCACCTGTGTCATGGGCGGCACAAACAGACCCGAATGGAACCGAGCTCTTCCCAGCTGTCAAGGTGCTTTCATTGTCCCATTTGTTTTGTGCTGAAATACAGGGAGGACATATAACTCGACCCGTGCAACCCAAATACCAGCGTGATGCACTATTTTTAGAGATCAAAATTTTAAGAGGCTATTTATATTACAGTTTTGCTGGGAAATGTAAGACCGCAATGTTGGTTTTAGAAGCTTAAAGGGGACATTTCATAACACGTTTTTAACGATGTCAAATAAATCTTTGGTGTCCCTAAAGAGTACATATGTGCAGTTTAAGCTCAAAATATCATATCGATTATTTATTATTATAGCATGTTAAAATTCCCACTTTGTAGGTGTGAGCAAAAAATTGCCATTTTTGGGTGTGTCCTTTAAAATGCAAAGA